>NC_086445.1:458600014-458900014 GCF_028390025.1 Pseudophryne corroboree | reverse complement strand
ATAAGACGCAACATCTCTGTGCGTCTTTTTTTGCCACTGCCTATGACCTCCCAGTCACCATCCAGGAACATCGATACATTTCTGTTGCCGTGCATCTAAATTTGATCTGTGATTCTGTACAACAAAATCAGGATGCATGAATGGTGCGACAGAAACAGACGCAGAAGAAATACATTGTGCCACTGTGTCTGATATTGCTGCTACGCCTGCACAAAGTGTCATTTAATAGGCTTCAAAAAATGTGCGGCAAGACCCCCCCTGCACACCAGTATGCGCCCTCCTGCACAAAAGCATGCTCTCATTCTGCACACTATCCCTCCCTCTGCTCACTAATTAGCCCCACTTCTGCCCTCCAACATATTCCTGCACTCAACAGCACAAGATTAGGCTGCCCGCTTGCACATGTATCTGAGCCCCTGTCACGGCGACTCAATAATACATTTAGGCGAATAAGGTTTCCTTATTGCTGCAAAATATCGCAATAAGGAAGCTCTATTATCGGGGACTGGCCGCATCTATTAATAAACATGCCCCTGAGACTTATTGTGGTAGTGTGAAAGTAAATGGCATTACTGACACATGTTCAGTGTGGCTGGAGGGATCCGCCGACACAGGGGAGAAAAAGGAGGTGTTACCACACCCAATGGCTGCAGAGAGGAGATAGTCTAGGTGGGACTGTGCAGTCAATGGCTGTCTGATGCCTGTCTAGCCAGTCCAAGTGGGATTGTGTGTACTACTCTGGTGAGACAAAGCCCAGGTGCAAGCGTACAGTCAGAGTAAAGCAGACCAGGTGGTCAGCAAGGAAGCAGGAATGAGCTATGTGTTACTGAGGAGAAGTCAGGCCGGAGAACCTGAATGTCAGTATTGCTGGAGCCTGCGACTATACCCTGTCAGAGACAGGACTGGAACTACAAAGGAGTCCGTGTACTAAGCCTTGGAAAGAGATAAAGTGTATGGAGATAAAGTACTAGCCAACCAGCTCCTGTCATTTTACAAACACAACCTGCAGCATGGTAGTTAGGTGCTGATTGGCTGATACTTTATCTTCGTCCACGTTATCTCTTTCCAAGGCTTAGTAAATAGACCTCTTTGTGACTCTGTGAGAGACTTTTTGTTTGCAGATTAGCTGCCCAAGGTTAATCAGGGACGAGGGCGTGAGGCAGTGCCTTGCATGGGGGCTAGGCGTTTGTAATTTTGGTTCACTTGTGTTGTATCATTTTATGCTGACAGTAAAGCACCATTTCATTTATTTACCTGAAAAGCTGTATTGGATACTGTTTGAACACATAGACACTGCACAAATTCACTCCTCTACTGAGCAAATTACCCCAAATCCTCACACTTATATATTACTTGTTATTTACAATAGATAAATAAAAACTATTTCCCAGATTTATCAAGCCTTGGAGAGTGATAAATAACACAGTGATAAAGTACCAACCAATCAGCTCCTAACAGTCTGTAACATGGCAGTTAGGAGCTGATTGGTTGGTACTTTATCACCGTGCTATTTGATTATATTTCTACCAACATCTGATAAAGTAACTTTCCCGCCAGTAGCGGATCTTGCCACGGGCAAGCAGGACTTTTGCCCGGGGCGCCACCTTCCGGAGGGCGCCGCACCATGGCACGATCCGCTACTGCTGTGTCCACCGCTGCCCGCTGTGTCCCCCGCTGTGAAGGGAACTAGACGCTATGCGTTTAGTTTCCCTTCGTGGAGAGGACCTTTGCTGTGCGGTGCGTGATGACGTCATCGCGCACCGTACAGCATTGTGGGACTGACACAGACGCTAGGGGTCATAATTGACCTCTAGTGTTTGTCTATACCAGATCCGAGGAGAGGAGCAGCGCCGGCAGAGGTCTGCAGCGGTCGGGAATCAGGTGCAGGGATAGAAAGTATTCATTTTTTATTTTTTTTTCTCTTTCAGCGGCGCTACTCTACTGTACAGGGGGCGTAACTGACCACGCCCCCTGTATGAAGCCACACCCCTATTTCCCACACGGGGCGCCAAAAGGGCTAGAACCGGCCCTGTTCCCCGCTGAACAATTAAAAAATACAGATAAACATTTCACATGCCCTTAATGTATGGATATTGCCACAATAAAATCACACAGATTTAGAACAAATTTTGCATACAAACCAAGAGTGCAATAGTGCAGAGAAGTTGCCTTTGTTGTGATATGCTGCTCCTGATATAGCACAATATCTTCGGGAATCGGGATGTACTGTCCACCCTTGCTCACAACATTGGGGTCTATTCATGAAGCAGTGAAAAGAGAGAAGTGAGCCAGTGGAGAAATTGGCCATTGCAATCGATCAGCTACTACATATAATTTTATAAAATGCGCTTGATAAATGTTACATTAATGCTGATTGATTGCCATGGGCAACTTCTCCACTGGCTCTATTCTCCATTCTTTTCACTGCTTTATGAATATACCCCTTTGTGCAGCATTGTAGCTCTTATAAGAAGAAGGAGAATCATTTCTCTGGATGATGGGCTTTTAGATACAAGTAACACGGAAAAGATAACACTGCCTGATAGCAGTAACTGTTCCCAGATCGGGGGAGATCTCATGCATGTATGTGTGCGTGTTAGCCCCACCAAGCATTCTTATCTTTTCCATATTACATTATCTTTCAAGTGTTTTGGCACTTTTTTGGAGTGTCTGGGCAGCTTTCTTGCGAGTGCTGGGACTAGTACAGTAATATTTGCTGTAATTGTTTTGAGCTAGAAGTGTTCCCAATGCACAAGGATTTCCATTTGTGGCACAGTGACGCAATGTGTTTGCACTATGGATACACCCAGCTCCGATGTGGCACTGACCACTACTGTAAATGTTATTATAGAAGAGCATATTAGGCACTAGGCGTACAAGATGCATCTGGCTGGTGTGTCAGCTTAATGAGCCCATTATATTTAATATCACTCCACAAATAGGAAGCTTGAGATAAAGATAGCCCAGTTGTCACCTTACTTTCCTGATTGATTGAATGATGAAATATGAAGGAGAGCGATACAGGCGGCTCTTGGAAAGAAATAAGAAAAGTCTGATTTAATAAGGGAGCAAATAAAAGAGAATATTTATCACCCTGACTAGTCTCTGCACCATGGTGGTCATTCCGAGTTGTTCGCTCTGTAAATTTCTTAGCATCGCAGCGATTTTCCGCTAATTGCGCATGCGCAATGTTCGCACTGCGACTGCGCCAAGTAAATTTGCTATGCAGTTAAGTTTTTTACTCACGGCATTACGAGGTTTTTTCTTCGTTCTGGTGATCGTAATGTGATTGACAGGAAGTGGGTGTTTCTGGGCGGAAACTGGCCGTTTTATGGGAGTGTGTGAAAAAACGCTACCGTTTCTGGGAAAAACGCGGGAGTGGCTGGAGAAACGGGGGAGTGCCTGGGCGAACGCTGGGTGTGTTTGTGACGTCAAACCAGGAACGAAACTGACTGAACTGATCGCAGATGCCGAGTAAGTGTGGAGCTACTCAGAAACTGCTAAGAAGTGTCTATTCGCAATTCTGCTAATCTTTCGTTTACAATTTTACTATGCTAAGATTAATTCCCAGTAGGCGGCGGCTTAGCGTGTGCAAAGCTGCTAAAAGCAGCTTGCGAGCGAACAACTCGGAATGAGGGCCCATGTGTACAGAGTAACTGCTGCTCAAAAGGTGCCTATACTTTAGCTAGCACTGAAAACCGTTGGTGGCATGGAATTCATTTTATGTTGTATGTGCAAGCATGTATAGTGGCCCCAAAAGTGTTCTGCCTTGTTGCAGTGCTGCAGTCTTTCAGAAATACACCACAATAATATCTAAATACTACAACTACAGTTTTCTGTTTTCATTAGTTTGTTTACTGCAGAAGCTCTTTCACATGCTCTCGTCCGATAGGAAACATAACTGCCCATTATACATTATGGGGCTGATTATGAGTCTGCAGCGGCGCTGCGAGCCGTAGTCACATCTAATGCCAGTACAAAGCCCTTTTCTGGTGTACATCTGAGCATCCCAATGTGCAATGACTGAGGTGCTCACTGTCAAGGGGGTACACACAGGGCAATGTTCCGCTAATTTCTAAGCAATCTGACTAGATTGCTTAGAAATTAATAGGGGTGCCGGCGACAGCGATGCGCGGTCCCGGGCGTTGCTATCGCTGGTGCTAGATTGGCCTGCTTGCAGGCACAATCTTGCAGGTCGCTCATTTCACGTTAGGTGAAATGAGCGGCCCCCCTTGTTCGCCCCCTCGTTCAGCACATCGCGCTGTGCTGAGCGGGGGTAGAGATATGTGCTGAGCGGTCTACGCTAGACCACTCAGCACACATCTCTGGGGAAGACTCCCTGTCAGTACCGCCCTTCATTGTCCATAGATACTGCTTGGTGCATCTTTATACCATTGGTCACACTGTTAAAACTTGCAAGCCATCTAGCAGGTGCAGTTTCTCCATCTGAGTATGGCCTCTTATGTGAGCGGTCACGAATCTTTATATGACGTCATTTTTGGTTACACGCCCATTACATACCTGCGACATTCCCATAAGACGCGACATCTCTGTGCATCTTTTTTTTGCCAACCTGTAACCTCCCAGTCACCGTCCGGGAACATTTATACATTTCTGATTCTGTTCATCTCTCAAAAAAACAACTATTGGTGGGCTTACTTCAGAAGAGCCTGCAGAAAATACTTCCTGACAATTTTATGATTTTTAAGAGGACTAGTTGGCAACTTCACTGTGAAGTGCCACAATTGGCTTAAGGAAACTTCAGGATACAATTATCATAGAGTACAGGATTTATTTTTTGACCAAATTGACACTCCATATAAAAATAAAAATTAGTAAAGAGCACATTGAAAGACTAGGGCTAGATGCATTATCGCTTGGAGAGTGACAAAATGAAGAGATAAAAAGTACCAGCCAATCAGCTCCTAACTGCCATGTCACATGCCCTTTTTGAAAAATGACAGATAGGAGCTGATTGAGTGGTAATTTATCACCCTCCATTTTATCACTCTCCAAGCGATGATGCATATTCAATTAGCCTCATTAACCCACAACACAAGTTAACGAGGGTGGTCACATTTCTTTCCTATTCAATCAGCAGCACAAATTTAGCTACAGTAATTTTCAAAAGGATTCCATGCTGCTTTTTTCCTTATAGCCCCTGAGCAGGTGGAAACTTTGAGATAATAGCTATTTGAGGTTAACAGCCCCAATGATTAATGTCTCCCCCCCTCCCCAATGATTAATTAGGAACTTATTAGTTTTTATGTAGCTTGATTTGGCCAACAACAACATATAATTTTAGGAGTCATATTCTGCAAGGGTTGGGTATGGGTTACCGGCGGTTGGGATACCGCCCGTCACCATAACGACACTGGGATCCCGGTGTTCAGATTGCATATGTGTGTGTGTGGGGGGGGGGGGGGGGGCAAGCGCAACAAAGCCCCTTGCGGGCTCGGTGGCTCGCTGCACTCACCACAGGTTCTATTCCAACTCTATTGGTGTCGTGGACGATTGGGAATAGTCCCTGTCAGCCGGGATGCTGACTGTCAGGCTTTCCACCGAGCGGGATTACGATGTCGGTATAGTGCCCGGTGGTCTCCCGACTATTGATCACATAACTGCATCCCTTCGGCAAAGTGCGGAATGGTGGGTTAGAAGATGCGGGACATAGGTATATGTTGTGTATGGATGGAACTAATGTTTTTCAGATTGCAGGTGGTACAGTAGTTACATTTTAAAAAGTTGCTTAAAATTACACAAAAATCAACTTACAGGCATCCCAAATTAATCAGCCATATGAAACATTGTAGGAATCACAAATATTTTCCTAGTGGCCACTAATAGACATCTATGATGTTAGCCAATATTTATTTGCACTTTTTGAGGATGCAGGCTGATTTCCCAATTTTTTTAACACAGCTAATTGAATATGCCCTTCAATGAATGACTAAAATACAATACAATACAATACAAATACAATTAGCCACAGGATTTGCCCACGCCAGCTGATTCAATTGGTGGGGATTTGCCCCTGTATTAAGCCACAGAGGTGGACTTTTTGTCACAGCTTCAGGAGCTGCGAAGAAAAATCTCCAACTAAAAGCCGCCTCTTAGGGTTAACGCACAGGGAAACTCATTGATCCTGCATTTTATACGGAAAGAAAGGGGGTTAGCATTATCAAATGTTAACCCAGGGTTTGCTGCACAGGGAAAAGGTGGTTTTATTGAATAGCTATTGGTTTGAAACCAGAAGCGTACCGCATGACCAATTGCATTCCCCACTAAGACTTTTTTTGTGAAAAGGTACAGAAACATTTTTTTTTTGTATCCTAAAGACTTTCTAATAGAATATAGACTTATAGTACATAAATTGTTATTGTCTGAAGACATTTTTTTAAGAACATTTGCAGATTTCACTTTTATAGACTACTATCCTTTTATTGGATTACCTGATGTTTGCTGATAGCCACCATGAGTATTGTAACTGCTTCTGTTACATTGCTCTATTAATCATTAATCTGACATACAGTGCTGGACAATGAACCATAGGCAGATGTTACAACAGTTGTGAGCTTCCTTAGGGGATATAGGATGTGCAACAGAAAATTTTAGGGAGAGAGATATTTTAACATGTTGTAAGCTCAGTGTATAATATAGCTTAAGCTGGGCATAGACTATACAATTATCGGGAAGATCATCTGCCAGATCTGGCTGATTGGAATGAAAATCGGGTAATGGATGAGAGCAAATGACAATCAAACATTTGCTCCCAAACACTGGAAAACAGACAAAAACTGTTGTTCATACAAATTGGTTAAATAACGGATTTAACCAGTTTCTCTGAACGATGGGTTTATGTCAAGTCACTCATGTGTATACCCAGTTTAAGACCCTTTAACATGCTGCATCGCTGAAGGAGGCGTGGCAACACCATGGCAGCGCCCCCGAATATCCCTTTATATCCAGCAAATTCACCATTGGTGTAGCTAAAGGCTTTTGTCACATGATTCAAAAATTTTAGCCCGTATCCATACTCCACCCTAGGACTATTCAATAAAGATGTGTTTCTTTCACTTCAGGCCCACTTCTTCATGCAATAATGAAAATGTTAACCATGTTAGGCTGTAGTGCAGATTTATAGGATGAGTAAAACATAAAGACTAAGTCTACTGAAACTACAAATGTAATACTAGAATAACAGATCTCCTGTTCTATACTATGTATTAGGGGAATCATCCAATCAAAAATGAAATTGGGTTATTTTAATTTGTTTTATTTAATCTTAGACATAACATTAAATCTCATTAGCTCAAATTAAAGTTTATATAGTTTAGAGAGAGTTAAATTACTTTTTATGATTGGTGGCATAGTGGGAACATTATGTATTGCTGCAAAGCAGTTGTGGCCATATTTATCATGCTCGGCTTGCTTTTGAAGCCCCTGTGAAAAGCCCTCTCCGAGTGGAAGATTTCTACCCCTCACCAGCAGCCTAACCCTAGCGGTGAAGACCTCCAGTAGACTGTAAAAATACATTGGACGCAAGTGTAATTTTCCTGTGGTATCCCTGTTGTTAAATAGGGGAAAGTAGGGGTTGGGTATGCGTGACCAGCGGTCAGAAGACCGCCGGTCACCATACCGATGCCGGAATCCCTTTCTCCAGCATAAATTAACCCCCTGGTGCCTATTTGACATTGCCTTAAAGAAGGTTACCTTTATGTGCGCCATTTGTATCTAAACAATATCTCTGATGACGATCAGTCAACCATTGAGGGGCATTGGGTTACGGCATTTATAGAAAAACAAAATAAAGTATTGCTATTCTTTAACCACTGTATTCCCAGACACTGGGTGTTGTGAGACTGTGAGAAAGTATCTTGTTCATTTTCCTGCCTGCAATATTATTGATTTGAGTCTCTTTGAGCCATATCTCTAATGCAAGTGCTACTCACTAAACAGCTGTTAAAATGAATGTACATTTTACAGAGTATCCATAACATCTAGCTTCTAAAGATTAGGCCTATTATCTTTATGCTTTAGCTGATCCCATTGGGATTCCAGTTTATAACTCCCATAAGCATTAAAAGTAGGTAACAAGTCATCACATTTGAAGCTGTAAAGATACAGAAGTAGTGCAATAGTCCCGGGAGCCATTATCAGTGGCTACCAGGGTGCCATGGTATCAACTTATATGATAAAGGTCTCAGCTGACACCAGGAGAAAAAATTATAATTCTCTTTCTCCATGAAATCCCCCTCCCACCTTTTTTCACAAGGAGGCTTTTTACACTCATTAAATGCAACCTTATCTCAGAAAGACTGCAATCCTCAGCAAATGACAAGTGCACCTAATCTCATTTCCTGACAAGCGATTCTGACAGCACCTTGCTTTTGATTTCTAAGACACGTAGCTAGACATATATTAATCTGTCAATCATCGCCCATAGCAAGTATGGGGGAGGGGTAGAATGAGAGAAGGGGGGCCATTAGGATGTCTGGGTAAAAAAGCAAGACACGAAGAAAAATGATTTAAGGATTGGGAGCTAAAGAAAAACCAGTGGGTGGGTTTTCATTATTTCTGCAGGATTATGAGATTTTGTACAGCGTGAGGATGATTGAAGGCAACTGTAAGAAATGTATTGGGTTTTTATTGTAATGCATCTCGAGTTACAATTGTTTAAAGATGAAAACAACTCATTCTGTAAATTCTTTCTGGCTATCCATGGTTGACCGCTATTCTCCTTTAATAACTGCAATCAAATATAAAATTCATCCTCATTATAGCATTTGCGTTGCCTTAGGCACTGCGGTGACATCCACGTACCCCGGGTGGTTCATTTTTGTCAGGAAAATGATGGCTGATGTAAATATAACATTAAAAGAAATATATATGTAAATTTTATGATTTAAAATAAGCTACCATTAATATGAAATATGTTACATGAGAGTCTTAGCAATAAATAGGAACTGGTCTGATGTTATATATTTTTTGTCTGGTTGAAATGTGTTATAAATGGGCTTACAGCAGAAATGGGCAACAGACGTCCCTCCGAGCTTTCAGTTGTGCCCCACTGCTCATTCCTGATTTGTTGTCGTAATTGTTGTAATGCTTGCTTAAAATGCCTGCTGATATGTTATTACAGATAGGGATCTCTTTCATTGATTAAATGCATTGATTTACACTATAACTCTCATTAAGAGTAATGCACTTCCCTTTTGGAGGTTAGAGGGCTGCCCAATGGGGCCCCCAAAGTGTATCAGGTTGCATATCACTCACTCTCAGAATTACGTCACATTATAGTGCTCCAGGAGATGTCTAAATGTAAATTGTTAAAACTTTTCACCCAGAATTAGGGGGATATTTATCAAAGTTTGGAAAGAGATAAAGTACCGACCAATCCGCTCCTAACTGCCTTTTTTTAAACACCGCCTCTTAAATAACAAGTAGAAAGTGATTTGTTAGTACTTTATCTCTCTCCATTTTTTTTCTCGCCAAGCTTTGATAAATATCTCACTTTATTTTGTTTGCTAGTTTCTCTAATTCCTGCTTGAATTTGTAACATGACAGTTGACTGGTCACAAATATTAAACACTACAGTATAGCCTACATATTTTTAAATTGGTTCTGGTTTAGCAACCCTACAGAACATTACCTATGCTGCATATGTTTTTCTTTGTTACCTGCAGACTAGTGTTTGCTAGCCAAAACAATAATAGCACATGCAGTCCAATGGCATAGCAGGTAATGATGGATTTCCCACGTGAGGCACATGCCTAGGGGTGACACTTGCTGGGGGTAACACAGCATGCTTTCCTGCATGGGAGCCCTGGTAGGCCACTAGTCACATGAGGCCAGGTGATTCTTTTTTTATATTTTAGAACTGGAAAGGGCAATGGCCATAAGTTGAGGTGGTGGATGGTTTAGGTTGGAGCTACTTTTACAGCCTGGAAGCATCAGAACCGGCTCTGATATGAGAGGGCAGTAATGTGATGGGTCAGCCAACAATGTTGTGTCTAGGGGTGACCTGATCCCTATTTTTGCCCCTGGTAGCAGGGGCGCAGCAAGGGGAGTGAATGTTCCCCCTACCCATATCTTGGTCTACTTGGAACCTTCTTTTGTTTTCATCAATCGTTTTTTATTGAAAGTTAAATTCCGTGAATCACGGAAGGGGGGGGGGGGATACAGAAGGGAAAAAAAGGGAAAACAGAAAAAGGAAGGGGGTGTCCAAACCCCAACTTCCATATTAAATACTGATACATAAAGCATACACAACACATCACACAAAGAAAGTAGGTACAATACAGAATGTCAATGAGAAATACATAACAATGAGGAACCCTATAATTCCTGGTCTTGTGATCAACCTGGATTTAAAATTAAATTAGCCCCATCTTGAGATATGGAGTACTCATGCCACCGGGACCATTTTACTAGTGGGGAAGTAGAAGTAAAGGAGTAGGGTATGCCAGAGGTCTCCATTTGAAAATCATGGTGGACTTTCCGGACAATTTTTAGGATGGTAGGAGGAGAAGGACTCTTCCAATCCTGTGCTATCGCCGCTCTAGTGGCAATGAAAATGTGTCCCAAAACATATTGATCTGTATTAGATAGATCCTTTGGGTAAATATGTAATAAGGCCAAAGAAGACGACTCTGAAAGGGGGATATGGATAACCGTGGAGGCAAGTGTAAATACATCTTTCCAGAGCTGGTGGAGTACAGGACATGCCCAGAAGATATGAAAGGTGTTGCCCACCTCCGCACAGTTCCTCCAACATAATTTGGGCACTGTAGGCCAGATCTTATGCAACTTACATGGGGGTAAAATAAAGGCTGTGTAGCAGTTTAAAGTGCATTTCGATATGGTTGGTACATTTGGACAGAGTATGTGACGAAAGGTAAATCGACTCCCATTGTTGTTGGGTAAATGAACAGTTAAGATCCACTTCCTATTGGAGTTGAGTAGGTGTTTTAGTCCCCTTCCCAGAGCTGCACTCCATAGCATACCAGAATCTTCTAGAACCCTTGGCGTTACTAGACATGATTTTCGCTAAGATGTTGGGGGGTGGCAAGAGCATAGGACCTGAAGACCATAATGATCTGGCTATCCAATGGACAATGCGATAATAGGAAAACAATTATCTAGCTGGGAGGACATACTGAGCTTGTAGAGTACTAAATGGAGTTATTGTTGTACAATCTACTAATTCCGAAATGGAGTCAATACCACATAATATCCATTTAGAAATATTCAAATCTGGAATAAGGCCCAAGAGAACAGATAGTTATAGTTTACGAGAAGCGAGAGAGACAATTTTAGAAGAAACCACTAATGTATCCCACACCCTATAGGAATCTATGATAGCATTTGTGGCAATGTGTGAGATCGGTCTCTGCTGGACCGGAATCCACAAAAGATCAATCAGCGGGGCATGTGCACATAACTGTTTCTCTAGGTCTACCCACTGCTTCCTGCCTGCAGGTAAAGACCAGTCACTTATTTGTGCTACAAGGCAAGCCAGTTGGTATTTCTTTAAGTCTGGCACCTCGAGCCCTCCTAATCTACGTGCTCTAGTTAAATGGCTGTATGATATTCGGGGAGGTTTCTTATTCCAAACGTACTTATGTATCACAGAGTGTATTTGATCAATGACCCTCTGAGGGACTAGATAGTGTATCGAGCGAAAAAGGTACATCAATTTGGGCAAAACTGACATTTTAAATGTTGCTAGTCTACCTAACCATGACACCTCCAAATCCAACCACTTTTGTAATAATGCTTCTATCTGTGAGACTAGTGGGATGTAATTGATGTCTGCAGTTTGCGATAGGGAGTCTGGGATATTAATACCTATATAGAAAATATAGTCCTTCTTCCAATTATATTCGTAAAGTCTCTTAAACATAGGCAACCTCTCTGGTGTCAAATTAAATGACAGAGCTTCCATTTTAGATTTGTTGAGTTTATAGTAAGATGCTTCACTGTAGTGTGTAATAATCTCATGTAGGGCCGGCAATGCAGTGTCATGGTGTGTAATAAACAAAAGCACATCATCCGCAAACAAACCAAGTTTGTGAAGAGACGACCCAACCTGTATGCCTGGGAAAGATGAGGGTTGATGTATGGCAATTGTGAGTGGTTCTACTGCGAGGACATACATGAGGGGTGACAGTGGGCATCCCTGTCTAGAGCCATTTAAAATCTTCAAGGGGGGAAGATAGAAAACCATTACTGAACACAACAGCTGTTGGGGAGCTATATAATGCTAATATAGAGGACAAGATTGCACCATTGAGACCAATTCTCAATAAAATCTCACAAAGAAATCCCCAGTGCAACCTGTCAAACGCTTTTTCAGCATCTAAGGAAAGGAAAATAGCTTCCTCACCCTTGATTGTCATATGTTCGGCAAGATCGAAAACCCATCTTGTATTGTCATTGATTGCCTACCTCTGATGAATCCCACCTGATCCGGATGAATAATGTGAGGAATAAGAGAATATAACCTATTCGCTATAAGCTTGGAATTTTTTTTCGGTCCGTATTGAGCAATGCAATGGATCTGTAGTTTTGTCATAGGGAGGGATCTTTACCTTGTTTAGGGATTGTTATGATACGTGCCTGTAGCATTTCTTCAGGTAAAGATCCACAATCAGTGGCATAGTTATATAAAGAGGCGAGGGTTGAAATGAGATTGGGGCATATTTTTTTATAAAAGGAATTAATGAATCCATCCAGACCAGGGGCCTTCCCCGATGGCAGGGATTTGATAATTAGCACTATTTCCTCCTCGAACCTTTGTACGTTAAAGGAGTTTAAAATGTTCCAGACAGCTTAGGGATGTGAAGATCTGACAGGAAGGAAGCTATGAGAGAGGGAGTGGGTTGCACAGTGCCAGGTGTTGCCTTATAGGTAATTGTCTGCACTTAGTCTAATATTAGGGCAATAGATGTTGTCTGAATCAAAATATAATTCATTATAAATAGGCGATGTTACCATAGTGGACAGTATAGTGGATATATATAGTAAGGAATAGATATGAAATAAGTTTGAATGTATGAGGTAATGTTTAGCTGATTTAAGAGATTAGGTTTGTGTATGTGTTTATATAGATATACTGTATATTTGTGTTTTACTGCAAGATGGTAATAAAATAGTGTAGGGAACAGGTTTATTCTGCTCTAGTCATAAATAAGGCCAGAGAGGTTACAGTAAGATCAAGAGTCATTGTAGAGAAAAGGTATTAGGCAATAAATGATAATAGGTATGTGACAGAGCTCTGTTGGTCATTGGAATTCACAGGTGTGCTTACAGTAGATCAGAATCTACTGGTTTGTCTATTGTCCAGTGAATGTTAAAAGCTAGGGAGCATAAATTAACTACTATGAAAAGAGATCACATCCATTGATAAAACATTGTGTAACCGACCCCAGGAAAACTTGTCAATACAACAGAACTTTGGATGAAAAGACATTCCAGATTTTACAATACTATACTTGCTTAAGGCAGTGTGGACACCACACTTTTATGACACCATGCCTCCGTGAACAGGACACGACAGCCCAGTTCAATGTTTGTTTTATTACACCTTGGAATCTGACAAACCTATAATTACCTATTCCATTGGAAACTATGAGAATATGATAGTTTGAATTGGTAAAATATGAGATAAAAGGACCAGACTTGTAGTTAGGAGTTAGAAGGAAGAGGGAGAGGGAGAAGAAGAAGAAGGAGAAGGAAGGAAGTCAGTCAGGAGGAGAAGTCATGGAGAACATGCAGAAGGAATGATTCTTGGGATGGCAATCTTTAACTTGCAAGTATAAATATGATAGTAATTGAAACTGTTTGTGAAACTTATGTCATGTTGTTTTATGTTATGTAACGAAGGAAACATAGCATAGCTTAATATAATTATAATTAGTATATATATCACTACTGTGTATATCTTATTCTGTACGATTTGATCTGCCTGTAAATAAAGAATCATATAAAAGGAGCGGTAATATTCAAGCTTGAACTCTCTTTAAGGAATCTTAACTTCATAAATTAATAAGTCATATGTATAAGGACTGCATATATGTATCAGCCAATTAGTTTGTAGGCCTGACGTAATATATTTGCAGATATATATGATAAACGCATATTAATTAAAATATATCCATATATTAAATACCATATATGATATATTAAATATTAATATTCATAAATATGATTCCAAAAATCAATATTGGCGACCACGAATTGGACTTGTTATTACTGAATCTGATTATCTGATTTATAATATTTATGAGGAGTAGCAAATGCTATAAGCTGGCTACCAAATCTGCAGAATCACGGTGGGGATGTATCTATGAAAATTTATTACCATTGTGTAATGTCAATTTTGTATTCTGTATAACCTAGGATAAATGTGTTAGTGCAATATACATTATTTTAACTAACATAATATCTATTAGGAAGCAGCACCAATGGCTATAAGCCTGCTGGCAAAGTACAAGATCACAGTGGAATAGGTTACAAATGAGAATAAAGAATTTAAAGGCCTAGAATAGAAAATGTGCACAGTGGAAATGAGTATTTCCAAATAAATGAATATATGTACCAGGTATTAGAGTTTAACCTTAAGACACCGGTCAATCTTAAGGAGAGGATACCGTCAGTACAAAAACAAGGAATATAAAAATTTAGCATTGTAAATGATTGCAATGTTAAAAATGCAAAAGTTTTCTGTAGCATTAAGAAAAATGCGCAGAACTGCGGCTTTAGAAGCCAAACAGAAATGTAAAGAAGAATCAGGTTCTCGTCTTCGTAAGGCGTGCCTGACCATTAATGCAAAAATGCATTCATTATTTAAGTCCCTTAAACAGAAAAATAAACAGAAAAAGTTTGGGGCAGAAGCAAAAAGCCTGGCAGATTGTAAGCAAACTGTCATGACCTCTCAGGAGGAGATAAAAGAAAGTACAAGGGAGAATATTGTAGATGTAGGTGAGACTCAGGACAGCATTGTCCATGTGCAGCACACAGAGTCTGCTATGGTCACACAGACCACCAGCAGAACAGCCTCTTTGGTAAATGAAGAAAGTAGCAATGTGCAGGATGTGTCTATCATCAGACAGCACATTAATGTAAAGGAGGTAGCAGCAATAGGAGATGTCCCCTATACTGTTTCTACTAAAGGGGAAGATTATTGTAACTCAGATTATGAGTATTCTGCTGAATACACTCTCAGAGTTCCCAATGTAAATGAAGAATTTGTTATGCCCTTAGGCAAAGGTGAATTGTCAGCAGATTTAAACACTGATAGCAGCAGTACAGTGCACACAGGGGTGGAGAAGTTCCCCATGGTGAAAACTCCCATGGCAACCAGAGTTGCAAACCTTGAAATGTATTCACCTGGAAACATGTTTAAAGGGGAAATCCATGAAATTAATTCAGGAATGCATGTTTACAAACAAAGTTCCCAAACTTTTGTAACCCCCACACAACACTCAGAGACATCTAGTGATGGTGCAAATGTTTGCATGCTCTCAGAGAGACCACATGCAGAGTGTCATTCTGCAAACCACACACCAATTAACAATGACAAAAAGTATCACCAGGATGAGAATGTTTTTATGCCCTGGTGCCATAACCATTTTATTACAGGTGTGGAAAGACAGAAAGCCCTGGGACCTGCAATACATATTTGGCAAAGTCTAACAAGTTTCTCTCCCCACAAAAGTAGGTTTTTTCAGAAGCTCCAAGATTCTTCCAGACTAAGGAGCCATGCCAAGCAGCAAACGCTATGGTTGAAGACAGTCTGGGACCAGACTGCGTCACAAGGGAGTATGGTCACAAGTGAATACGGTAGTATCATTCCTTTACTTGTTAGATCCAATGTAGCCATTGTTTGCTTTGATGTTCAAACAGCCACAGTTTCCAAATTAAACCTGCATCATATCTGCAGCGACAATTGTGCTGTCATTGACACACAATGTGACAGGAAAGATTGGCACAGGCCAGAAACAATTGTTTGTTTGTTATTCAATCTTTAAAGACACATTTGTAAATTCTGTACCTGATAACATGCAGCAGATAGGACAGAATGCATAGCACGGTATGTTAAATCACTGTATAAATATCTGTGATATTCATTGTATGTCTTTTTGTTTGATTCATAGTAATCCTGGCAACCTGTATACAGAATGGTGCAAGACTCCAAAAAAGACTCCAATTTACAAGGGAAAAGGTCTTCATTAACCCTTTCATCGCTGCTATCCAGCAAAATCTACATAGCATCCCTAAAGACTGATATATGGACAAATCCTCAAGGAGTTTTCCAGTTTCACAAGAAAGGGGAAGGTTTTCATTAACCCTTTCATCACAAGTAATCATTACTTGTCTTTCAAACTACATGTACACCCCCACAACAGTGTACAGCACATCTCATCACTGTGATTATACAGAACTGTCTCATCCCTTCATATACCTTAATCACATATATGTAAACATTTGTCTGATATATATTTTATATCATTGTATTATATACCTTGTAAATATTTTATGTTTTTTTTTTATATTACACAGTAGATACTACCTATGCTTCCTTCGTAAAAGCTTCAAAAGTAATTAAATATCTAATACTGGATGGAATTAGATTTAGTCAAAGACATTCCTAAATGATATTTAATATCTATTTGAAGCAAAATTGTATTCATTTATTGTATTGATAGCATGTTACTATATACACATCAAAAGCATTTTAAATAATTATTAGTCAAAATATAGGTAGGATAGAAAACGCCTTTATATGGGTTAAACTGGTATAGGGTTATTTAAGATTGAGATGTATAAATAGGTTCAAGGTAGAATAAGGAGACTTAAAACTGCATGGTAATTTATTCAGTGAGGAAATACAGAACAGAGTAGGTGTACTACTCACAGCCATTTGTGGTACTATTGCCCGAAGACAATTAAGACCTACTATTAACAAGGAAAGAAAGAAAGAAAGAAAGAAAGAAAGAAAGAAAGAAAGAAAGAAAGAAAGAAAGAAAGAAAGAAAGAAAGAGAAAAAAAAAAAGACTGTTTCATATATGCCTGTTCTATTCAAAATCACAACCTGTTTGTGCAAAAGCAATATGGACACTTGTCACAACTGCGGCATTGGAAAAACATTTAAAGGACGCACAAGGCTAAAGACCATTACTGAGGGTCGTCACAAGTACTGAATGTTCAAGACACAGCACTCGACGTACACAGCCCTCTGCCTCAAACAGCGAAATGGCAAGCAAAGGAGCAGCTGCTATGAAGAATTCTACTTCAACTGCCTTCATGATGCAAACGTAATACGTCTCCAATGGCAAGCAAACCACGCAGATGACATTACTCTCCCAGTAAATTGCTACAGCCAAGAACAGCAAAAATGTCCAAACGTACTGATCCAGATACAGAAAAAAGGTCTACAATTGGGCTATGGTATTCCAAATGTCTGTAGAAATTAGTTTTCCTCATGAATACTGAATAAAAACCTCAGTCTTGTCTGCTTTAGTTAAAAGTAGAATAAGGTTAGGTAAGCTAAGAATTTTTAGAGATTTTTAAAATCATAATGGTTATTATTATTACACTTATGGTATATATTAGGGTTACAA
Source organism: Pseudophryne corroboree (assembly GCF_028390025.1). Classification (NCBI taxonomy): domain Eukaryota; kingdom Metazoa; phylum Chordata; class Amphibia; order Anura; family Myobatrachidae; genus Pseudophryne; species Pseudophryne corroboree. The sequence continues at coordinate 458,882,387 of NC_086445.1, read as the reverse complement.
CAAAAGTTATGTTTTGAAGAAATATTTTGAAATGTATTTGGAAGCAATTACGCTAGTTTAATGTGTGGCCAATCAAAATAATTTCTCATGGCCACAAGGGGGCGACTGTTGCCTTATAGGTAATTGTCTGCACTTAGTCTAATATTAGGGCAATAGATGTTGTCTGAATCAAAATATAATTCATTATAAATAGGCGATGTTACCATAGTGGACAGTATAGTGGATATATATAGTAAGGAATAGATATGAAATAAGTTTGAATGTATGAGGTAATGTTTAGCTGATTTAAGAGATTAGGTTTGTGTATGTGTTTATATAGATATACTGTATATTTGTGTTTTACTGCAAGATGGTAATAAAATAGTGTAGGGAACAGGTTTATTCTGCTCTAGTCATAAATAAGGCCAGAGAGGTTACAGTAAGATCAAGAGTCATTGTAGAGAAAAGGTATTAGGCAATAAATGATAATAGGTATGTGACAGAGCTCTGTTGGTCATTGGAATTCACAGGTGTGCTTACAGTAGATCAGAATCTACTGGTTTGTCTATTGTCCAGTGAATGTTAAAAGCTAGGGAGCATAAATTAACTACTATGAAAAGAGATCACATCCATTGATAAAACATTGTGTAACCGACCCCAGGAAAACTTGTCAATACAACAGAACTTTGGATGAAAAGACATTCCAGATTTTACAATACTATACTTGCTTAAGGCAGTGTGGACACCACACTTTTATGACACCATGCCTCCGTGAACAGGACACGACAGCCCAGTTCAATGTTTGTTTTATTACACCTTGGAATCTGACAAACCTATAATTACCTATTCCATTGGAAACTATGAGAATATGATAGTTTGAATTGGTAAAATATGAGATAAAAGGACCAGACTTGTAGTTAGGAGTTAGAAGGAAGAGGGAGAGGGAGAAGAAGAAGAAGGAGAAGGAAGGAAGTCAGTCAGGAGGAGAAGTCATGGAGAACATGCAGAAGGAATGATTCTTGGGATGGCAATCTTTAACTTGCAAGTATAAATATGATAGTAATTGAAACTGTTTGTGAAACTTATGTCATGTTGTTTTATGTTATGTAACGAAGGAAACATAGCATAGCTTAATATAATTATAATTAGTATATATATCACTACTGTGTATATCTTATTCTGTACGATTTGATCTGCCTGTAAATAAAGAATCATATAAAAGGAGCGGTAATATTCAAGCTTGAACTCTCTTTAAGGAATCTTAACTTCATAAATTAATAAGTCATATGTATAAGGACTGCATATATGTATCAGCCAATTAGTTTGTAGGCCTGACGTAATATATTTGCAGATATATATGATAAACGCATATTAATTAAAATATATCCATATATTAAATACCATATATGATATATTAAATATTAATATTCATAAATATGATTCCAAAAATCAATACAGGATCAGAGTTTAGATCGTGTAGTTGTATCTAATATTTAGCAAATGCCTCTGCAATATCGGATGGGTATAGAATTTTCTGACCTTCCGATGTCTGAATGTACTTGATTTTGTTTCTAACCTGGCGTAGTCTCAACTTGCGAGCTAAAAAATTTACCTGATTTATTGTTCAGTGTGTAAAATTTTTGTTGTAGTTTAGCGTAAGCGTGTTTCATACATTGTAAGAACAATGTATGGCGTTGGTTTCTAATGGACACTAGTTCACGTTTCAGAAGACGGGAAGGGTGTGCTCTATTTAAGGACTCCACTTGGAGGAGGCGTCACTCTAAATCCTCCTGCTGATTTAAGTACTGCTTCTTAAGTCGGGCTCCCATTTGGATTGCTACTCCACGTAGGACTGCTTTTAAGGCATACCAATGTGTGGGAATTGATGCATCAAGGGGAGTATTGGTGGCTAGGTAGGTCGCCAAACATCTGCCATAGCGGAGGATGCCTCAGGGGAAGGCAATATGTATTCTGGGGGTCACCAAAGTCTGGAAGATAGATAAGAATGATCAAGATTCCAAGACCAAGTCACTGCTGCATGATTGGACCATACTACGGGGCTAATGGTTGACCTGGACGTGTGTTGTAGTGACCACTTATCTAATAAAATCAAATCTTTGCGGGAATAGGTATTATGCACGTTGGAGAAGAAGGTATAGTCTTTACCCTTCAGAGACTGTATACGCCATATATCATACAAATCAAATTCACTCAATAATCGGCTTAAACCGGCCTGGGGACGTAGCCCTCTAGGGGGCTTTGTAGGAGAAAAGGATTTATCCGATTTTTCATCTGGTACAACATTGAAGTCTCCCATAATCACTACATGGCCTTTTTGTACCTTTTGTATGGATTCAGATAGTTTCCGCAAAAAGGAAATCTGATTGGTATTGGGAGCATATATAGAGACAAGTGTTGTGACTTTATCTTCCAATTTCCCCACTAAAATTAAATAACGTCCATCTTTATTCAAAATTTGGGAAATAAGTTCAAAGTGAACTGAATTGAGAAATAAGATAGCCACAGCGTGTTTTTTATGAGGCCCGTTAGCGAAATAACTAGAGGGGTAGCGTACATTGTAAAAGGCGGGAGGGGCCTCGGCTGAAAAGTGTGATTCCTGAAGGCAAACTACTTTAGCCTTTTCCCTATGGAAAGACTGTAAAGAAAGTCGCCTCTTATTAGGTGAATTAAGACCATTAACATTCAATGAATAAAACTTTGGAGAAATTAAAAAGGAACAGTTTGGACAGTATCAGCTTTAACGTACATTTGGACTCCATAAGGGAGGGAGGGAACTGGAAAAGGTCAAAAAGAAAAAGGGGAAGAAGCAAAAATAAAAAAGAAGGGAAATGGAAAAAAACTGAAATGGCCCTACACTGAGGGCCACAGCGTTGGTCACTTACAAAACTGGTGACGAAACAAAAACCATTGGGGGAGTGGCCACTGACAGGTCTCACCCATGTAGTAATATGGAAATATACAAGTATAAAACGAAAGAGAGCACACTGAACAAACAATTACAACGAGAACAGGGTACTTAGTAAAGAAAAACATTCAATGGAATAACACAGATTATATGAAGTCGGCAGGGGGATCAGGAACGGATCCATAACTCAAAAACAACACATAACAATATGCATCTGAGAATATAGAGAAAGTGTTTCCTCACTCTGCTGTTACCGGGACTGAGGCAGCTGATTTTGGTAATGAGACCACAATGTCCCAGTCTGCCAGTAGATTCACTCCAGTGTCAAGGGAAGATATCATAAAGGATGAAGAGTCATACCTGACGATAATTTTGACTGAGAATCCCCACCTGTACTGGATATCATTGTCCCTTAGAGCTGCTGGAATCGGGTGGAAGGAACGTCTCTCAGCCAAAGTGAATTGAGAGAGATCGGGGTAAATTTGAAGGCCTCCTATCATGTCGGATCCTTCCGCCTGTCTGAGGATGCCTTCCTTGACGTGGAAGAAATGAACTCTTAGTAAGGTATCCCTTGGATAATCAGAAGCAAATCCTCCTCTTGGTTTTGGTAAGCGGTGAACGCGGTCCACAATCAGGTCTTGTATTTAAGCTTGCGGAAGAAGTTTCTTGAATAGATTATTTACATAATCCCTCAACTCCGCTGTTGACACAGAACAGGTCTGCAATTTTTTCACGCATGGAAGACACCTCAGGGGGTAATTCCAAGTTGATCGCAGCAGGAATTTTTTTAGCAGTTGGGCAAAACCATGTGCACTGCAGGGGAGGCAGATATAACATTTGCAGAGAGAGTTAGATTTGGGTGGGTTATTTTGTTTCTGTGCAGGGTAAATACTGGCTGCTTTATTTTTACACTGCAATTTAGATTGCAGATTGAACTCACCACACCCAAATCTAACTCTCTCTGCACATGTTATATCTGCCTCCCCTGCAGTGCACATGGTTTTGCCCAACTGCTAAAAAATTTCCTGCTGCGATCAACTTGGAATTACCCCCTCAGTTTACAACTCTGAGTGAGAGGTAAGCAGGTCATTGTGTGACATCATTAGTTCTTGCATCTTATCTTCCAAATGCTACATGCGGCCCGCAATACCAATCAGGTTAGCTCTGAGTGACTGGATTGAGGACTCCAGCCCAGAAAGTATATCAGTGCGGAAGGCAGTAAACATTTTGAACATAGACTGGGTGGTATGGGGGGGCCTGCGGATCTAGATCCATCCACAAATCAGTTGGAGTTGGCTGGGCAGAAGATTTAGATGAAGTCGAGGAGGTCAGAGAGTTTGCTGAAGTTGAGGTAGAGGATCTCGGTTTCAAATTGGAGGTCTTAGGGAAATGTACAGGAACCGGTAGGTGGGAGGTTTTACCCCCACGTCTTGTCAGCATGTCAAGAAACCTCTGGGATACTATGCAGTGGAGAGATTCGCTGAATGGAAGGCACTGGTAGTATGGCGGTCAGTGGTATTACTGCAGGAATAGCAAAGCTATCAGCCATATGGGAAGATGGGGAGGTCTTATTCTGTGAGAGCCATCAAGAGAGCTCTAAGATCCGGCTATATCATAATCACATCGTGTAAGAGAGTGTTAAGCAACTGCAAGGTTCCAGGGTCAAACTCCAACTGTTCCGGGTGATATGAATTGGAGTTGTATTTGTAGAGACACTAGGAATGGGCCTGCCAAGTCCCCAGAACATAAAGCAATATTGCCGGATACTGACTCAGGGTATTATCTCTCACACTAAGGTATCCAGGAGGGGATGTCCAGCAAAGGGAATAGCCAGAGATCAGCTGTCTCTATGGAGTTATTGCAGAGCAGGAATTATGTTTAAATCTGTCTCCCAACCTCCACAGACAGTATAGGTCTCATATCAAGTAATAACAGGCTAATTCGGTACTCACTGAGCAAGAGGAATCTGCAGCAACAGGGAGGAACACACCTTCTAGAACCCATCATGAGCTGGGACACCATCACTGGGTAGCAGGAGCTCAGCTGCACCAGTATCCAAGATGACTGCAGCTTGTGCTTTTTTTCCTCTTCAGCCAAAGTACCTGGCCTCTGTCTCCCCACTTGCAATTGACACAGTGAGTTTAGTTGGGGTGCTTCTTCCCTGGAGGGTCTCCAGAGGCTGGCAGGGAGTGTAAGCAGGTTTGAGGGTCAGCCAGGGGTGCTGCGGGGCAACCCCACTGATTCCGAAAGTCTGTCCTGGATCCACTGTTAAACACAGCCCCCAGTCTCTGGCAGCGTGCAGGCCGCGGTCAGCTGTGCATCCGAGGCCGGAGCAGGGAGCAGTCAGAGAGGGGCCAGGTTCCGGTTACAAGGGGGTGAGGGAAGTGGGGGCCTTGTCATTGCTTCTGTGGCCAGATGTGACTCCGGAGTACCGCACCATCTGCTCAGCCCAGTCGGGAGCAGCTTGTCACTTGAGGCCGCGGCTTCTGCAGGAGAGGCAGGCCCCGACTCGCAGGATCCGAAAAACGGGTCCCACTGCAAATGAAGTGCTGAACAGTAGAGAGGGCCCCAGCAGTGATGCCTGTACACTGGGAAAACAATCGTGCAGGGGTGTATATTTTTGGGCCACTACAGCAGGAGCTCAGGAATAAGTGCACCTCGCCATTAGCCAGTCAGGCCACGCCCCCCTACTGGCACCTTCTATAATGATATGTATTGGAGCACCTGCAGTGCAGAGAAAAGCCTTCAGTACAAGGATCTAGGCTGATGGTGGCTTTACTGGTGACTGCGGAAGTGGCTGTTGCCTATTTTAAACTTTAAGATCCTGCTGCATCCTGCTGTCAGCAGGCACTCATTGATTAGCTACACAGTAAACTTTGTCCTCATGAGACTACACAGCGGTTCTTCAGATGAGTGATCCCAACCGATACGCTACTGCCATTCAGTGGCACATATTGCTATATAGATAGCAACTATTTTTACCCTTTTCTCCCCCTCACTTCAAAACCTGGTTATGCCACTGATGCAGGCTACATGGCTTTTGAAATTACCACTATGTTTTATCATTGCCAACTGGAAAAAGAAGGGGGCAATTCAGTTAGTGGTAAGGTTTGATAGCAGCCCCATGTTTTAATTAAATATATATATATATATATATATATATATATATATATATTTTTTTGCCTTTACTGCAAATATGAATAATGTTTCCATTACTGTAATTGAGGCAGGTAATAGTTAGATTTACTATTCAAATAAAAATGTTAAAATTATATAAAATGTAGCTTGAACGTGAACCATATACTTTGCGTAAGAATGTGGCAAATATTACTAAACCATACTACAATGTCCAGGAATCTTTTGAATTTCGGTGAGTTATCTCGGACTGCTAGGCAAGTAGATCAACATCACGGACCCATGGAATTTGATGACACAATTCAAAGTTGATTCATTTAATTAAGCCCGGTACCCCTTGTGTAATGCTATGATTAGAGACATTGTGCAGCAGAGGGTGTGGCTTAATGACAAATTGTATTGACGTGCTATTCAGATGTCCCACTTGGATCACCACTGTAGGGATATCTTGAAGTGTGGCGGCATATAATGTTGCTAAGTATGCACACTAAAATGTAATCCATATTCACAATTGAGCCTAAATTCACAGTTAAATTGATGTCCTTTACTACATTTCAGCATCTCTAGACAGGACCAGTAATGTTCTGGATGGAGTTGTGACTAATGGATGGGCTGTAGCTTAGTGCCTACATGATCTAATACAATAATGCCCACTCTGAACTGATCAGAATTGTCAGTGTCAGTCCAAGTTTCTGGCTTTCAAAAAAGACATCCATGTATACCATTTCTTTTGAGTCATTGGCGAGGTTAAGCCTCTGTAGCAGACCAGTAGCAAATATGTAAATCAGACTAGATTTTGATGGATTGTTATAATCTTGGTCACCGATGTTGGATTAGGTACGTATGCATGCTGTGATTTTGGTCCAGTTTGGTCTAATTTGGGTAAATTGGTTTACAAAATCGACATTTTTAAAAAAAATTATTAGCTAATTAATTAAAAACTAATATTCAGAGCCATGGATGTCTTCTATGTCATGATGCCAAGGCAAAACACTGTTAAAGATACAGCGAGTCTGACTCAAAGTCCAAAAGTGGTGATGACCAGATTGCACATGCGCCCCTCCATAGAGGGTGTAGTATGTGATGCCGGCGGTCGGTCTCCCGGCGGCCAGCATACCGGCGCTGGAATCACGACCGCCGGCATACCGACAACTGGGCAAGCGCAAATGAGCCCCTTGCAGGCTCGTTGCGGGCATGGTGGCGAGCTACGCGTGCTAGGCTATCTATTCTCCCTCCAGGGGGGTCATGGACACCCAAGAGGTAGCTCCCTGTGCACTGGCAGGGAGCTACCCGTCGCTGTCCAGGTCGCAGTGGCTGCGTGTGACGTCACGCAGCTACCGCGGCTCACCCCCCCTGCGCGGTCCGGGCACGCCTGTGTTGCCCGGACCGCATCCCCCAAAACGGCGACAACACGCCGCCGGCCCGCCCACTTCCGTCCAGTGACCGCCTCTGCCTGTCAATCAGGCAGAGGCAATCGCTGGGCTGAGATGACCATCGGCTGTCTGGCATGCACAGGCGCATGCACAGTTCAGACCTGATCGGCTGGGGTGTAGTACGGCTGACCGGCGGTCAGGAGACCGCCGGTCAGCTTACCGATGCCGGGATCCCGGCAGCAAACCGACGCTGGGATCCCGGCGGGGAGGGGCGAGTGCAGCAAGCCCCTTGCGGGCTCGGTGGCGACCTGCGGCCGCCATGGGTTTTATTCCCACTCTCTGGGTGTCGTGGACACCCATGAGTGGGAATAGTCCCTGTTGGTCGGCATGCCGACCATTGGGATAGTGAGCGGTCGAGATGGTGGAGGAGGTCATGTGACTGTCGGTCTCCCGACCGCCGGTCACATGAATACCACCCGATCGGCTGCTGTGCGAAAACAAACAGCAGCGATCAGGTCTGAATTAGGCCCTATACGTCTACTGTTATCATGTTATCTTTTAAGATAAAAATGCAGGGAACTATTACTTACCCTGCTTTCATTTATTTGTACAGGCTACAGATAATGTGCAAAAAGTACAATAATAAAGGCAGATATCCTTGTGCTTCCTCTGTTCTTGTTTTCTGTACCTCATCTTTCAAGGTAAACTCTGGAGACAAACTATCCTCTCCGGCTATGCCTGCTTTTATTTCTCCCCTTAGAATTCTCAGCTCCAGCTTTCTGGATCAAATGAGCCAGCTGTAAGATATATTAAAAATATGTCTGAACCAGAGGGTAAATTCCGCAGAGAGTACTCAATGTGGCATGCTGGGGGACAAGCCCACCAACTGTGTTTTCATTTTTCCAATGACAAGTGCTCAGTGGTCACAGGCTGGTGACAAGATTTAAAAGTCTGCTGGAGAACTGGGGCTTTCTTTTCTATTACTTCAATGAAAAAAAGAAAACAGAATGGATTTTCTGAACATTAAACATCGACCATTTTATATGAACAAATAAAGTAAAGGCCTTAGGCATCATATAATGTCCAGCATGAGACATGATCAGTTAGGCTTTTTTTCTGAGTACTATAGGTGTGAGCTATACCGACCTATCTACTTTATGCTGGTATAATGTGTATACAATATTCTCCAGACATATATTATGTTAGAATTGATTAGCAATTGCTTATTTAATAGCAATTCATGTTTCTCCATCGTTCTATTTATTAGAAATAAATAAATAAATAAATAATAAACTATATCACGATTAATCCAATTCCATCCAGCAGATATTCGGTACACTTTTTTGAGACTTTGCATCTATACATTATGCTTAATGTGATTTAATTAAGGTGGAGCTCCCAATCATCATAGTATCTATCAATGAATGATATATTGTTTTTCTTTATATACATTGTAATGATATTTTGAATATTAAATATTGTAATTTAAATACTTTCATTGCGCTCTCATTGTTAGTATTATTTATTAGAAGCACTGTTAGAATAGCTATACTGCAAGGATCCATGGAGCACAAACAATATATACATTTTGAGTGCGTTTTATTCCATATACCACAGGATTTTTTCTAAGTAAAAATAATGTAGCTACTGTATAAATTTACATGAAAATGAATGTTGTGATCACTCTCTGGGTTTAGGGGGTTGCAAAACAAATAGTTATATGAAAGACTCAGGATAAATCGGGGAAGGAACCCCTTTAAATGCCTTGAACTGACATCTGGCTGGCTTACCATTTACTATCACAACAATTGTAGTACAGGGTTTGCAACCAATACCACTTCCCTACTGCTCACATTTATTAATATTATGAATTGATATTATTAGCAGTTTTATATAGATTTATTTGTCTAAATATATAATTTTATGAGGCTCTTACATCCAATTCCCCATTCTGACAACGCCAATCCTCCATTCAGCGTTCAAAAACGCAGATCAGCAGACATCAATGATAAACAATCCAATAATTTTATTGGTCGGAATCGGGGAATAAAGGATTGTCAATAAGTTGGATTTCCCTGAATGACCGATCCAGGCATCAGCAGAACGGGGAATTGCCTCGATACCTGCCTGATGTTTGGGCATCCTTATTTTGAGGGCAACATCACACTAGCCAAGTACATTTATGTTATTTATTTGTGTCAAATCAATAATGTAAATGCCAAAATGGTTGTATACTTACAGGGTATGTTTCATGGTTGTAAGTAATGCAATGGATGTCAACATAGCATAATAAATTATATCTAACATTACAGTCTAAATTGTGGGTGGAGTTTTTATATAACTATGAAGCAAAGTTTGATAGTTTTATGAATAATGATCTCAAAAATGATTTCTTATTTGCTATATTATCTAAACATTAACTGTATGTGCAGTGTACTGTATGTTTCAGTGGGATCCCTGACATTTTTAAAATACAAAACACCACCATAGCATGAAGTTTTTTTGGTTTTAATAACTAGGGCTAACTTGAGAAGTGGGGTCACACTCAGTGTAGTTATATATAGAAATTCACACCCCTAAATATAGACCCTAGTCACTTCAGGAAAACATCTGAGTCACTGACAAAGAAAAATTGGAATTTCAGTAGGGTACAGAACTCTTTGGGGAAAGGACAGTTGATATATCAGGGATAAAGGTGTGCTAACATGTCAAACATAATATAGAGCTGCTCAGATTTACTGTACCTAAATCCACAATCTACTGACTACAAAGTAAGATGAATTCTAGAGAATGGCAATTTCCTTGTATTTTTTTTCTCTTCAAAACAACGAATATACTTATGCTTTCACCCACTCAGGATATATGAAATTCTAAATACAAACAAGTAAGTTATTGTGATGAATGAAAACAATTCCGTGGAAAATGACTGCAGAATCCCACTGCTCCAGTCGAAGAAGCTTGTAGCCCCTTTATATCTCACAGCTGGTCTGTGAGTTAAAAATGCTTTTGCCTTAGGCCCCTGATTTGTAATTCCTAGCCTTGAATTGTGCATCCAAATAAACATCTTTAATCATTTCGTGCAGTGCAGCAGAGCTTTGTGCTATCCGTAACAAGTACAACTAATCAAACCAGTGCAACAATATCAGCTCAACTTCAGATGCTCAAAATAATGGCACTATCTGCTCAAGGAAATGGTTTTTATTCAACATAATGCTAGAGTAAATAGAATTCTAGCTTGAACTGGTTCTGCTACTCAAAATGTGTATATTTTAATAGAGATGTACATGGATGCCCTGTGTTTTGGTTTTGGTTCCAAATATTCATAGTGCTTTGGCAAAACCACCCTGAAATGTTTTGGTTTTGGTTCTGGATTTCTTAAAAAAATGATAAAAGCAGGTACAATCATGTAATTTGACCTGTTTTGGTTTCTACAGTATAATTAACATCAATAAAGTTAATTTCCAGTCAATATTGACCACCTTACATCTCACAATATTGTTCACCAATATTAACCAAAGGTTGCAGCAAGCTGACCAGCTAACCCAGGGGTGGGCAATTATTTCAGCTGGGGGGCCGCTTAACACTTCCAGCGAATATTCGAGGGCCACACACAAAATACTCAAAAAGAGATCCCTTTTTACACATTACGGCAGACAGCGTGCCCTTTTTACACATTACGGCAGACAGCATCCCCCTTTTTACACATTACGACAGACAGCGTCCCCTTTTTACACATTACGACAGACAGCGCCCCCGTTTTTATAATTACGGCAGACAGCGCCCCCGTTTTAATACATTACGGCAGACAGCGCCCCCGTTTTTATACATTACGGCAGACAGCGCCCCCGTTTTTACACATTACGGCAGACAGCGCCCCCGTTTTTACACATTACGGCAGACAGCACCCCCGTTTTTACACATTACGGCAGACAGCGCCCCCCGTTTTTACACATTACGGCAGACAGCGCCCCTGTTTTTACACATTACAGCAGACAGCGCCCACATTTTTATACATTACGGCAGACAGCGCCCCCGTTTTTACACATTACAGCAGACAGCTCCCCCGTATTTACACATTACGGCAGACAGCGCCCCTGTTTTTACACATTACGGCAGACAGTCCCTCCCCCCCTTTCCCCCCCCTCCCCTAAACCCATATTGCAGTTTTTAACTCCCCTCCCTCCCCACCCCTAAACCTATATAGCAGCTTAAGCAGTGATCCAGGGGCTGGCTGGACAGGGGGTTTACCTGTTTGTCACAGTGGCAGACAATCCCCGCTGTCCGATGATCTGCACTGCTGCCGGCCTGAGTCACTGCTGATGTGGCCTCTCCTGCTCCCGCTCGCTGCCCGCCACTTCCTCTCCTCACTGGCCGCCGCTCCTGCTCACTGCAGTGCCCGCCCCCGTGCCGCCCAGCGCATGATAACAGAGGAAATCCCGGTCAGCTGACCCTGTGACGTGACCGGGATTTCCTCAGCCGCGCCGCGTCTGAGAGCAGTGCAATGACAAGCGGCATGTCGGGCCGCTTGTCATTGCACTCTGGTGGGGCACAGCGGGCCAGGCAGGATCGGTCTACGGGCCGCATCCGGCCCGCAGGCCGCCTGTTGCCCACCCCTAAGCTAACCTAAGCAACAGAGTAGCGGTACAAAAAGATGGCAGTTTAAAAGAATACACATGTATGTACCACATCTATGAAACATAGTGGAACAGTAATGGCAGACAGAATGGCAGTTAAATAAACTATACCAATTAATAATTATTAATTAAACTAAGTAACAGAGCAGTGGCACAAATGCATGCCAGTTTAAAAGACTATAGCGCACAAATGAAACATAGTGGCACAGCAGTGGCAGGCAGGCTAGCAGTTAAATACACCACAGGTTCTCAAACTCAGTCCTCAGGACCCCACACAGTGCATGTTTTGCAAGTCTCACAGAATCGCAAGTGAAATAATTACCTCCACCTGTAGACCTTTTAAAATGTGTCAGTGAGTAATTAATACACCTGTGCACTTGCTGGGTTACCTGCAAAACATGCACTGTGTGGGGTCCTGAGGACCAAGTTTGAGAACCACTGAAATACACTATTCGACCCTATAGAATGTTTTTTTCATTAATCATGAACTAATAGCCTAAAAGCCTTGTAGCCAGACTATGACGGGCACCATATTTCCAGAGACCTGCGCATGCGCAGATGACTCCGGCACATTGGCAGAGTCTGCGGTGCCATGGAGAGGAGTGGGCCCAACCGGAGTATGGGCACGGTCCCCCTCCTCTCTTAAAACACCCCTGTCCCTTATGCAACCCCTTCCCTATAGTATAGTTATCTATACAGCCCCCTTACTCACCTTTAGGTGTGATTGCCAGGAAGTGACCTTATTCAGTAACAGGCAGCCTCGAAATTCACTGCCTGTTGTTTCCCACTGACAGCTCCCGCATGCTACCCCGGTCATCGCACCCCTCCCAGCTCCACTCATCAATCTGACCCATCTCTCGCTGTGCACTAATAAAATAATTAAAGAACAATATTACATTAATAAATCAGGTGGCCTTATTAGTCCACCAGCCGCGGCAGCCTGGTGACAATGCTGTGGCACCCCAGGGAGCCGCGGCACATTGTTTGGAAACCACTGTCCTAGGGAGTTGGTTAGAGAATTTAATACATTTATTCAAAAGGAAGTTTCAGATAATACTTGAAGATTTGAGCTAGGAAAAAGTCTTGTGAAAAGGAAGACATTTCATACAGGAGGAGTTGCTACAGTTTTGTTAAAAGTTATTTTTATGTCATTAGAAATATTTTACATTGGCGTATCTATAATGGGTGCAGTGTGTGTGGGGCACATGGGCCCCGGGGTCCAGGGGGGCCCACCCCACACACACTGCACCCATTTGTTTAATACTTCCCTCTCTGGAGTCCCCCGGAGCCATCCCTTCTCGGCAGCGCAATAGAGTCTGAACACTAGTGGGAACAAACTCTATTGCGCCTGCTGAAAACTCTGGAAAGATGGCACGGTGGCCATTTTTCTGGAGTTTTGCACATGCGCATAAGGAAAATCCTTGGGAAAATGACCGCCGCGCTGTGTTTCCAGAGGTTTGCGCATGCGCAATAGAGTCTGTGCTCAGACTCTATTGCCGCTGCGGAGAAGGATGGCACCACCGGGGGACTTCGGAGAGGTAAGTGTTAAAACCTGTGCATTGGTTAGAGAGGAGGGGGCCCCTTATGCAGAATGCTGCACACGGGCCTCCTCCTCTATTAAAATGCCCCTGGATATGGTTAAATATAGGCAACTAATACAGGAACAGGTAGAGTAGAGCAGGAGCAATGTTAGTCTAGCTGCGGCATTCAAAGTTAATTGCAGGATTGGAACAGATTATTAAAGAGTGTTTAATTAAAGGTTTTGCAGTGTCTTTTGTGAGATATGTACACATTCTGGTAATATATCTTGCATAAGAGGCTCAGAGCAGAGGCATCTCTACCTCAGATGACACCTGGTGTGGAACGACATATTGTTCGCACAATAGGGGCCTGGCCTCATAGGTAGAGGGTGTGGCCTCATGCACCGGTCCCGAGTTTTCATCACTCCGAGGGTACTGGAGATGCGAGCTGCCCCCGGGGACAGGTCTGAATGCAGTGCCGGCTCCTACACTGTGACAGTAGCCGGATGTTGCATGTAATCTAAAGCTGGCAATACACCTAAATATTTATCTGTCAGATCTGGCTGGTTGGAATGAAAATCTGGTAATGATGAGAGCAAATGGCAATTGACCATTTGCTTCTAAATGCTGGAAAACTGACAAAAAGCCTGTTCAGACAAATTGGTTAAATCAAATGTATTTAACCAAATTGTCTGATTGACCATTTTTGTGTTTCCCAGTGTTTGGGAGCAAATGGTAATTGTCATTTGCTCTCATCCATTACTAGATTTTCATTCCAACCAGCCAAATCTGACAGATAAATCTTTAGGTGTATGGCCAGCTTTACAGTGCAGCACCTGGCTCCTGTCACATGAGGAGGAGCTGGCACTTTGGTATTACCCCTTGACGGCTGACACCTGGCCCCCACACCTCCATAGTGATGTTACTTGCTCAGACTCAGAGTTGAGTTAAGTAATGCTATCATGAATTATCAATAGGTATATGGTGCTTAAGGAGCAAGGTTGTGTTATCAACAGAAGAAAGAGGTAGATAGGTCAAGTTACTGCTGTTTGCTGCTTGTAATATGATTAGCTATGTTTTTGAGAGATTGAATTTGAGGTGCCGAGAGGACATCCATTTTATGAGACTAATATTCAAGATGAAATGGCAGAAAGATATTCATCTAACATAGATGGAATGATATTTGGATAGATATTGGATGTGAAACACTACAATCATAAGGAATATTCCTTAGAGTCACAAAAATGTAGTATTAATGCAAAATGCAAAAAGTGTAAGTGCATAAATGGGTAAGAAAGGGATTGCCTGAGGTCACTTCATTCCTCTCTGACAGTAATTTCTCTCACTGCCCACCTTGAAATAGACAGAAATGGTAAATAGCTGCAAATGGATAGTTTTAGTGATATTCAAACCTAATGGTTACAATATACTTGACTTAGTTGCTGGTGGGGCGGGTGGGGGTGCCATGGGTGGGATTTGGGCACGTGAGGGGGTGCCATGGGTGGGGGAGGGGCGGGGGTGCAGCAGGTGGGGGAGGGGCAGGGTAGCACTGATCCTGGGCAGGTAGGCAGGCAGGTGTCGGTAGCACTGAGGGTGCAGGTAGCAGATAATAGACATGTGCAGCAGGAGACACATAGATGCACTGATCAGGGAACATGCTGCTCTATGCTGCCAGTCCTGTACCATGCACTGGGCATTATGCAACAGGCAGACCCCAGGGCACCAGCACCCAGTCACAGGGTATTACACTGTGCATATTATACTTCCATATCCCAGTCAAATAAAGCACAGAAGCTTCAATCCCAGCCAGAGATTCTGCAGTGAGTCTCATACAGACACAGCCACCACCCTCCTCCATGGAGAGGACAAGGGAGGGCTGGCTCTGGGTCCCCAGCCCGGGCTTACCTCACAGGTGGCTCTCCTGGATGTAGGGGGTGCGGTGGGAGTGAGATTGCCGGAATGAGGAGAGATAAGAGGGGAGCGCTCGTCAGCAGCCATGACTGCAGCAGCTGCAGCTCCAGTAGAGGGGAGGGAGGGAAGGAGGCAGTCCCAGCTCCGGTCACATTGTACATGTCAGAGGGCTGGGAATCACAGGGAGGAGACATGGCGGTGGTGGTGGGTGCACATCATTATCCCACGTAGGACCCCCTCACTGAGCTGTTGGCATCTCCTATATATTTGCCCAGATCTATTTGGCCAGATCTGTGATTGTATGACACTAACTCCGCCCAGCATTGTGACTCCGCCCAGCATTATCCACACAGTCACAGAGTGACAGATCTGGGCAAATATATAGGAGATGATGAGATCTTTATCCATTAACACTGAAGACTTCCTATGCACATTTAAGTTCCTTAAAAGTCAAACAACATATCACTTAGCAGCCATATCAATCCTTGGTCACTTTGTAGTCTATCTCTCCATTCTGAAGAAAACTGCCTACAAAGGCCAATAGCATTCCAAATGGATTGTTGGGCATGCCTGTTAACGATTGGAATGATTATGATTGGGTAATTTTCAGACATTTTACTAGGTATGATCAATATGCACTGATACCGCATTGTGTGGCCATCATTAGTCAAGCCCTCAAAGGTCATATAGATCTACTGTAAACAGAATATCAACCAAATTTCCCTCCTACAATTCCTCTCTAGTCCTCAATGCACTCGTCCTATCTTTTGATCACATCACACTAATGTATGTAGTCTATGAACCATTCCCTCACACTTTCTTAATTGTTATTTTTATTTTCAGAGCACTATTCCCTCCTTAATGTAAGTTTTAAAAAAATTCTCTCACCTGGTACTTTCACCAGATCTTATGGCCTTGCAACCACTACCATTCTAGAAACAACATATTCATTAATTCTCTTAGGTGAAATACCACCAAGTGCCAAATTTTGTCTAGCAAGCGTATTGAATGATAGGGCTACACTATAGGCCTCATTCAGGCCTGATCGGTGCTGTGGAAATTCAGCCGATCAGGTCTGAAGTGCGCATGCGCCGGCGCCGCAGTGCACCGGTACATGGCTGACAGCCGACGGCTGTCAGAGCCCAGCGCTAGCCTCTGCCTGATCGACAGGCAGAGGCGGTCGCTGGGCGGGAGGGGGCGGCACGGCTGTGTTATGCCGCCATTTAGGGGGCACGGTCCGGCCAACGCAGCCGCTGCGACCCGGTCAGCGATGAATAGCTCCTGGCCAGCGCGCAGGAGCTGCGTTGGCCGGGAGCTCCTCCTGAAGTGCAAAAGCATCGCCGCTGTGCGAAGCTTTTGCACTTTTGTGACGGGGTTGGGCCAGATATGCGGGGCGGGCTAGCCCTGTGCTGGGCATCCCCCGCATGTCTGTGTTCTTGATCGTAGCTGTGCTAAATTTAGCACAGCTACGATCAAGTCTGAATTACCCCCTATATCTGCATTCATTTTTTGCCTTTTTAAGTAAATTTCCACTAACTTCCACTAAAAGCACTAAGACACCTAGTTAAGTCCCCTAAACTTGTCTGCTAGATTTCTCTCAGTTCATTAATACATTCACAAACAAATTGTTATGATCTACTGCTATTGCTTTGCATTGTTTATTATCCTACCTCTATAGTTGTTTCCTGTGCATCTTATTACAAGGCTAAATTTCCTTTGTGCATTCTCATTTTCAGTGACAAAACAACAGTGGTGGTCTGGTGGTTATCCAGTGGCGTTACTAGAAATGTTTTCTCCCCAAAACATTTTCTGGCTCCCCCCCCCCCACACCCCCCATAATTGCCACTAGCAAAGGGATGAATCTGCTGAAATGAGTGTGGCTTTGCTGAAATGGGCGTGGCTTTGCATAAAGGGGCGTGGCATTGCAGAAAAAGACTACCTTGTACCCCAGTTATGCAACATGCACGCCCAGACGTTAGCCACCACAGGAAAATAAAATGATCCTGATTCATGCCCCTTACATTATTTGCCATTTTTCCTCCTTATAGTAATGCCCAGTATACATTATACCACATACTGCAATGGCCCTTAGACATTATGCCCATGACACAATATGTCACACACCGTAATGCCCCTGACACATTATGCCACACACCGTAATGCCTGTGAAACATTATGCCACGCATCGCAATGCCTGTTATACATTATGCTACACACTGCAATACCCCTGATACATTATAGCACATACAATGCCTGTGACACATTATGACACACCGCAATGTCTGTGATACATTATGCAACACACTGCAATGCCCGTTATACATTATGTCATACACTGCAATGCCCCTGAGACATTATACCACATACCACAATGCCCGTGATATAGTATACCACACACCGCAATGTCGGTGATACATTATGCAACACACTGCAATGCCCGTTATACATTATGTCATACACTGCAATGCCCCTTAGACATTATACCACATACCACAATGCCTGTGATACAGTATGCCACACACCATAATGCCTGTGATACATTATGCCACACACCGCAATGTCCGTAACATATTATAACACACACCGCAATGTCCGTGATACATTATGCAAAACACTGCAATGCCCGTTATACATTATGTCATACACTGCAATGCCCCTTAGACATTATACCACATACCACAATGCCTGTGATATAGTATGCCACACACCATAATGCCTGTGATACTTTATGCCACACACCGCAATGCCCATTACACATTAAGCCGTACAGTAAGGATTGTAATTACTTATAAATTACCTGCTCATTGCCAGGGGTTTCATGCTCTTGGTTCCATGCACGGTGCCAGGGTTTTCATGCTCAGGGTGTCATGCTCATGCCAAGGGTTTTATGCGCTAGGTGTTATGCTTGTTGCCAGAGGTATCATGTGCTGAGTTTTAAGCTCGTTGCCAGGGGGTAATATTCGTTGCCAAGGGTTTCATGCACTGGGTGTCATGCTCGTTGCTAGGGGGTAATGCTAGTTGCCAGGAATTTCATGAGCTGGGTGTTGCGCTTGTTACCAGGGGGTAATGCTTGTTGCTGGGGCTGTGCTCCCAGTGCCACATATGCCCCCAGTGCCAGATATTCCCCCACAATGCCAGAAAATAATATGCCCCCATGGTGTCAGAAACACATATGCCCCCAGTGCCAAATATGTCCCCCCAGTGCCAGGTACACAAATATCCCCAGTGCCAAATATGCCGCCCCCCCAGTGCCAGTTACACATATACTCCCAGTGCCAAATATGCCCCCCAGTGCCAGTTACACATATACCCCCAGTACCAAAAATGCCCTCCAGTGCCAGTTACACCTATACCCCCAGTGCCCAATATGTCCCCCCATTGCCGGTTACACATATACCCCCAGTGCCAAGTATGCCCCCAGTGCCAGTTACACACCCTCCCCGGGCTTCCCTGCTGCTGTGAGTTATGGAAAGGAGCCGGAGGCCACAGCGCGCGCCTCTCCTGCCTGTGTACATCCTGTGTCTCCAGCGGCGTGTCTGTCAAATGTGCAGGTTCGTGAGCCAATCAGAGCTCGCGGACGGCAGCTGATGGTCCGCGAGCTTTGATTGGCTTACAAACCGGCACTTCATTTAACAAACACGCCGCCGCCACCACCGGAGACCCAGGAGGAACACACAGGAGAGGCGCGCACTGTGCTCTCCGGCTCCTTCTCAGAAGTCACAGCAGCAGTCAGTGGCGGCGGCGCCCCCACAGCCCTGTGCCTCCAAGCCACCGCACTGGCTGCGGGGGCAGTAGTTACGCCACTGCGGTTATCTCAAATAAATTTGAGGAAAAATGACTTCACAGAAAGGGTAGTGGACAAGTGGAATAGCCTCCCATCAGAGGTGGTAGAGGCTAAAGGCCCATACACACTAGAAGAATTGAAAGATGTGAAAGAAGAACAATGTAGAAGATGAGCAATGTCCCTTGAACTCCCTGACAAACGAGATTGAGTGTACACACTGAGCTTTTTTACAAACGATTTGAACAACAAACGATCTGCTCTGCTGGGATTGAGGGGATTGAGCTACATGCATGGAAAACTGACAACCTTCTTCAAACGACCACGGGTGCGTGCACTGTTCATTGTTTGCTGTGTACACACTAGAGCGAACCGTCGTTATCGCTCATATCTATGGAAAATATCTTCTAGTGTGTATGGTCCTTAAGGCAGTAGAGTAATTTAAACGTGCATGGGATAGACATAAGGATAGCCTTACAAAAGAAATAAGGATAAAATAAGGTTTGAGGCAAAAATATGGTAAATAAGAAGCAGACTAGATGGGCCAAGTGGTTCTTATCTGCCACCATCTGGTGGAAATTCAAATGTTTGAAAAGTCGGTCGGGTGTCTGTTTTTTCCTGTCTATTAGATAGGAAAAAACAGACACCCAACTGACTTTTCAAACAATTGAATCTCCCCCTATGTTTCTATGTTTCCTATTCTAAATTGACATTACACTACATGGAATTAATGAGTAGTTTTTAAGCATCTCTTCCTTCCATAACAGTCTTTCTGCTATCTCCTCAGGATGTCCTCTTTGTAACGGAAACTTAGCTTTTTCCAGACATATATACTGGGGTTCAAAACTAACATTCCCTATCAGCCATTACTACTTCTCTTAACAGTGTTTTTATCAGGGCCGAATTTAGGTGGCATGCTGCCCCTAGGCACATTACTGTCCGTCGCACCCCCTCCCCCCTCATCACGTCATTGTCTCCTTCATTTCGGGTGCCAATCCGGATGCCTCAAGACCACCAGAGCAGCCCCGGCCTCATCCTACTACCAACTTCTTCTCTAACCTTGCTCAACAATTTTACTAGTTTCCTAATTGGTTCTGCAATACTACAAGCCTTCTGCCAGATTCTTCCTCCACCACAATGTATTTTAATCATTTGCTTTTCACCATCAAAGCCCCCAATGATTTTACATCTATCTGTCTCTTCTCTCTTATTTCCATAGATGTCTGTACTAGGGGTCAGATTCAAAGCCCGGAAGCCCGTATAACCCGTATAAGCACCTTCCGTGTGTTAACCGACAGAGGCTTATTCTGCTCACAGCCTATGGAGGAGCACGCAGAATCAGCCTATCATAATGGGCAAAAAAATGTGCGATGCAAGCTACCGACAGGCTAGAGCTGTTCACATCATTTCTAATCACCACCTATTCTTGCCTTAATCTATTACAATATTCCTATCTCTGTAGCTAGAGGGGAAGATGTCTCAAACCTTCTAAAGATGCAGAACTTCCCCATAGCAACCAATCAGATTCTAGCATCATTTATCTAGTTCATTGTATGAAATGATAGCTACAGTAGAAGTTTATTGGTGGCTATTATTAACAACTTCTATGCCTAACCTCTTTAGAAGGTTTGTTAAATCTCCCTCCATCTCGCTGAAAATCTAATTTTAATACAGTGAATAAACTAACTGCCTTTTCTTCACTGTATATTATTTCCCCTTATTTTTCAGGACATTCTAATTCTGTATCTACATAGAAACTGTGTAACCAGGCTACCCAGTATTTTTCAAGTTGGGACAGTTGTTCATAAAAGTTAGGTCGACTGCTTAAAGTATGCACGTTTGCCCTTCTTTATGGGGTTGGACCATCCTGAGATATTTTAAATATAAACAGTAACAATAAGGTTTAGTTAAATAGGTCAAACATCACAAATGACTAACTGGTTTAACCACTTTACTAGTGATTATTTTTGTCAAAAGTGAACTAAATGTAATTTAGTCAAAAATATATTTTGAAACATATTTAATTATTGTAAAGAAAAAAAAAATATCCCTACAGGTTTCTAGTGCCTGCCAGTGTCTATAGGTCCCCATTGTAATATTATGCTCCACCACCCCAGTGGCAATTGATCCCCAGTAGCCAGCAATATCTCAGTGGCATTAGCCTGGAGGCCCATGGGTGCCAAGAATGTGTAACCATGCCAACTTCAGTGGTGCACTTCGGCCCAGGGCCCCGAGGGGCAAATGCAGGATTTCTGGAAGGGGAATTCCAAATTGGGTGTGGATTAATAGATCAACAGTGTCTAGGTAGACAGTTATTTGGTTTACATCATATGGTCGATATGCATTAGGTCGACATGTGCAAATGGTCGACAGATGAAAGATCAAGAGTGCTTAAAGGTGGCAGACACAAAAGGTTGACAGGTACAAAATTTCGACAAGACAATGGCCTACACATTTGTTGTTTGTTTTTTGACCCAAATTTATGATATTTCCTTTTATCTGACCACCATCAGTATAAACATGTACCATTGCAGGCTCACTTCACTCACCACATTTTGGACATGGTGGCTCATTCCATTTCACTCACCACAGGTTACTATTCCCATTAGATGTCCATGTGGAAAAAACATGTCAACCATTGAAAATATGTGTCGACCATTTGTGTATTGACCATTCTCATGTCGACCTTTTAACCTGTGGACCTTTTGTACCTGTCGACCTTAAGCACTGTTGACCTTTCTTCTGTCAACCTTTTATACCTGTTGACCTTTTGTACCTTTTTTTGTCCTAATGCATGTCAACCTAATGACTGTCGGACTATACATTGTAGATCTATTACCAAGGTACCCCCAAATTAGAGCGCATGAAGTATGAATAATTAGCATGTAAGAAGCTATAGTCTGCCCCAAACAAAGTGCAACTTATGTAATACAGTACTTCAGACATATACAGGGCCAATGATTACAGTAAGCCACTTACCAGACTCTCTCTTGTGCAGTGATTGAATGCTCATAGTCACAGTGGGCAGCTGTCCAGGACCCCACAATTCTTCGAGCAGGGGTTGGTGGTGG
Organism: Pseudophryne corroboree; assembly: GCF_028390025.1. Classification (NCBI taxonomy): domain Eukaryota; kingdom Metazoa; phylum Chordata; class Amphibia; order Anura; family Myobatrachidae; genus Pseudophryne; species Pseudophryne corroboree. Next base: position 458,860,057 of record NC_086445.1, on the reverse strand, counting down.
TCACAGAATCAGAGCGGTGAGGCCTCATTGTCAACCTGCTTCCCAGCCTGCAGCCAGACAGTGAATGTCTGTTAGCATGCTGATTGGTGGATGGCTGGAGCTATCCACAAATCAGAGTGCTGACAGCCATTCACTGAATGGAAGAAAAGGTAAAGATGGTGTGGGATTGCAGAATGGGCATCTTATGATTGGTTCTCATGAATGGGTGGTTAGAGGCCCCATTACATTGATGTGCCCAGGGCCTAAAATGCTGTTAATATAGCCCTGTCAGACACACATTGACTTGGTAGGAAATTCTGCTGTCATGCAGCAACTCCATTATGTCTTTTAAACTTTACACTGCACGTAGTAGTCGCTGACCAAGCTGTGGAGAAGGGGGGTTTCTGTGCAACTAGAAGCCCCTCCTTCCCAGCCAATGGCCCCATTATTCAGGACAACTCCACATGCATTACCACTCCCTCTTCCTCACCCAGAAACTGGGCCCAACAGATCTCTTGGCAGCCTTACCACTATGTTTTAGTTTAGATGATTTACATTTTATAATAGGAAATTACAATCAATAATAACTCTGCCTCCTATGTTTAAATTGGGTCATGGTTCATCTATAGCCTCTTTTCCCAAAAATCTATGTGTAACCCTGTTACTTCCATGCGACCTCTTTTAACAATTTCAACGTCAGTACAACTGAAATTCAGAAACTAGAAATAGAAGCAATAAAACAACATACTCCTGATCAGCTATTCAGGGGGTAACAACACAATTACAACAACAACAACCAATAAGAATACAGTAAGCCCTACTTGAAATCTAGTAGAAGGTGAGGAATATGTTAAAGGGGTTATACCATATTCAAAAATCAATTTCTAGCATCTTTACAACATTGTAAATAAACATGGCAAAATTTTGACATTTCTATTAAAAACCCTCTGTCATGAAGTTTACGGTGATGGTGGTTTTCACCATAGATGAAATAAACTACAGTAATCCTGCAGGGAGTAATGTGTGCAGAGGCAACAGCTTCTGTCAACACAACAGGGTTAGCATTCGCAAACTGACACTGGAGAAGCAGAGTAGCAACAGAAAAAAATACTGTATATATATATATATATATATGGTATAGACATACACACATACAGCTAGCAGCTATATTATGTAAATATAGCACACATGTATGTCACAAACACACACAGCTGTATATATAGCACATATTTATGTCACAAACACACACACATAGCGCTCTCTCTCTGTGTGTGTGTATGTGTATATATATATATATATATATATCACATGTAAGTTACACACACACACACACACACACACACACACACACACACACACACACACACACACACACACACACCATATAGCACAGATGTTTGACACAAACAGGGGCAGCTTGGGATGGAAAACCAGCCCGGGAAATTAGCCGCCCTGATGGGGGTACAGATTGATGAGGGGGTGGGGTCTGTTGAGGGGGGAGAGATCCCTCCTCATAGGGTCCAGGGCCGGATCTAGGGGGGGGCGAAGGGGGCGACCGCCCCCCCTAACACAGTCATAGCCACGCCCACTTTTGAGCAGAAGAGAGCTCTCTTGGGAGAGCCTGAGGCAGAACGATGTGCTGCAGCTTATACCACAGCAGCACAGAGGAGCCAGGAGAGCAAGGGTTACAGAGCGTTTGCCCCTCACTTGCTGGTGTGTGGGTACTAGGGCTAATAAATACAATTACCCCATAGCACAGTCACATGTACATAGAACAATCACAAAGCTCTATCTCAGTCTCACTCAAAAAGTTCAGTCAGAATTGAGAGAGGAGGAGTTAGGATTGCAGATGGGAGGAGTTGGGACTGTAGAGGGAGGAGTCTAGATTAAACAGTAAACCGCCCCCCCTAAAGAAACGTCTAGATCCGTCCCTGATAGGGTCTGATTGTATGCAGTTGTGGCCTTCCTTGCATTTTTTGCTGCAGTTGTGTCTGAGAACAGGGGCATATTGGGAACTAAAAGCGGCCCTGTAAAATGTTGTAGAAATGGCGCAACATGGGCAGCACAAGACATATAACATACCGTGTAGCCATTTCAGCATCACTGGATGGCAGAGTTACTGTAGTGCAGAGATGGAATAACAGAATGAATGGGGATAATGCGATGTACAGAGTGCCGTGGGCGGCCTGTCATGTGGGGGGTGGAACAACATGACAACACACAAAACAGGCTCCACAGACACGTTGGCCTATCAAGAATCTTCCTGGTGAGCCCTATGGACAATGCGCCCCTGGTCACAAACACACACGACCACACCTTTTTTACATTAAAACAAAACACAGCCACCATCATTTAAAGCTAATAAGCCACCATCATTTATTAAAATCCCCACTTCCGCATCCCACCGCAATTCCCAGGCATGAGAGTCAGACACACACCTGCAGAGTAGAATACAGTGACTGAGTGCTGACCCAGCTAACATCCCCCGCGTGCCCTTATGGGCTCCTAAATCTAAATACTTCTCTATAGGTGCAATGATTTTAGGATCTGCATCATACTCCAAATGTTTCATTTATTGCTTTGGAAATTTAGGTTACATACAGTAAACAGCAGTGCCCCAAAGCGCAAGTGTAAATGATGGTTAAAAGTGACTCACCCATTTCTTCTTTACCCATTTCCCCTGTAATGTTTCAGCATGTGACTAATAATAATAATAATAATAATAATAATAATAATAAAACAACTATGCTGTGTTTCATTTGGATCCACAGCTAAAAGCACATTTAAATGAAAATGTAGTTATGATAATAGAAGGTCCAGGATTTCTAGAACAATAGGTATCTCTCGATCTTTTATTGTAAAGATGTGAAATAGTAAAGTAAAATACAAAAAATCCTTTGAATTTAATTTGTGTTTCAACAAATGCATTATGAATGAGTAACTAGGTAGTGGATTAGCATGGTAAGGAAATTATGCTTCACTTTTAAATGCTAATTACGGGGCCCTGGTGAAGTTAATGTGCAGGGTGTTCTGTCAATTTTTAATGTTTATGCCAAGTGTAGTCTTCAATTTAACATGAGCTTTTAATCCTTTGAGTACTAAATTGCTATTTAATGCTTGCAGCACAACAGCATGTTTGCACAAAGTCAGGTTTGAAAAATGTGTTCAGTACATGATGGGGGGTGGGGGGGGGGGGGGGGGGGGTCGGTTGGAGTGAAGAAAAGTGTTTTATTCTTTCAGATGCTGCTGCAGTATTAATAGAGCAGTCATTGCAAATTATGAAGTTGTTTTTGTTTTCACATAATTTTTATTTGGTTTTACGATACTCTGCACCAATATACAATACAAACATCATAATGCAATAAAGGATGCAACAAAGTGTTATATTTAAGGGGAGTGAAACGTACAGAAATTATTACTATGTATTTATTTATTTACTATTTACTTTGAACAAATATAGTGTGAATTACATTGTTACCAAATTACAACAATTTAAGGCCCCCATACATCAGCGCTGGATTGCCGCAATTTCCAGATCCCCCGACAGCTGGGTCAGGGAATCAGGAATATTAAACATGTTTAAAATTCTCGATTCCCCAATTCCGACTAAAAATGGTCAGATTAGGCAAATTCAGGATTTTTAAAATGGAGAATTTCCCCAATTCCCTAATGGATCGCCGATCATCGATGGTCAATATGCTTGGTGACCGTCATTTACACAGATGTTCCTATTTTCGATCCACTGCCTGTACTTTCTGCTGTGCATATGCAGAGCATAGTAGCATACATACTATAAATACTGATACAGGTTGAGTATCCCTTATCCAAAATGCTTGGGACCAGAGGAATTTTGGATATGGGATTTTTCCGTATTTTGGAATAATTACATACCATAATGAGATATCATGGTGATGGGACCTAAATCTAAGCACAGAATGCATTTATGTTACATATACACCTTATACACCCAGCCTGAAGGTAATTTTAGCCAATATTTTTTATAACTTTGTGCATTAAACAAAGTGTGTGTACATTCACACAATTCATTTATGTTTCATATACACCGTATACACACAGCCTGAAGGTCATTTAATACAATATTTTTAATAACTTTGTGTATTAAACAAAGTTTGTGTACATTGGCCGTCATTCCGAGTTGATCGGTCGCAAGGCGAATTTAGCAGAGTTACACACGCTTAGTCTACGCCTACTGGGAGTGTATCTTAGCATCTTAAAAGTGCGAACGAAGTTTACGCAATATTGCGAACAAAAAAAACTTAGCAGTTTTAGAGTAGCTCCAGACTTACTCTGCCTGTGCGATCAGTTCAGTGCTTGTCGTTCCTGGTTTGACGTCACAAACACTCCCAGCGTTCGCCCAGACACTCCCCCGTTTCTCCGGCCACTCCTGCGTTTTTACCGGAAACGGTAGCGTTTTCAGCCACACGCCCATAAAACGCCGTGTTTCCGCCCAGTAACACCCATTTCCTGTCAATCACACTACGTTCGCCGGTGCGAACAAAAAGCCGTGAGTAAAAATCCTTTCTTCATAGCAGAATTACTTAGCGCAGTCGCAGTGCGAACATTGCGCATGCGCTCTAAGCTGATTTTCACTGCGATGCGAAAAAAAAGAACGAGCGAACGACTCGGAATGAGGGCCATTGAGCCATCAAAAAACAAAGGTTTCACTATCTCACTCTCACTCAAAAAAGTCTGTATTTCGGAATATTCCGTATTTCGGAATATTTGGATATGGGATACTCAACCTGTAATGTGAATATACAATAAAAGCATATAGCGCATATTTACCGACATCTCAAATCTCCTGTCCGGGAGATGCCCGGAGAGGAGAAGCAGGTGGGCGGCGATGAGGGCGGGGCTGAGATAATTACATCATTAAGCCCCGCCTACTCGCCAGGAAAAGCCCACAGTAGGTTAATATTTGCGTAGGGGGCGGAGCTAAATGACATGATTAGCATATAACTGCGTCATTAGACTCCGCCCCCTCCACCAGTCCGCAATTTTGCTGTATCTTTCTCCACATTCTGCCCACTTCACTAGGCAGTGGGCAGAATGCGGGAGGTGTGCCCACTCTTCCGGGGCTGCGGGGGACTACTCGAAAAACCGGATGTCTCCCGCAGAATCCGGGAGAGTAGGTAAGTATGATATAGCGGGGTTGCATAATAAGTAAAACGGGCATATGTTACTGAAACAAGACATGCCAGAAAAACATGTGCAGGTCTGTACACATCTCAAAATGCGTATGCCTCTGCTTTGGCAGCATATGCTCCTGGTTTGCTACTAATCATTATCATCACTGCACCTGCCTTATCCTATGTGCAATCAAATATGCATCCAGTCCTAATAGGTGTATACAGTGCTTAAAGTGGTCCAAGAGAGGGGTGGAACTCCCTCCCCTCCCCCATGTAATAAAGGTATTGTGCGTACCTTAGGCACATGCCTCAAAAAGGGGCGTGGTCTCAAAAAGAAAGGGGTGTGGTCACACAATAGTATCCCCAATTAAAATCATACCACAGAGTAGCATAATCTTATTCACATTACACCACATATTAGTGTCCCTTATTCATGTTATGACACACATTAGTGCCCCTAATATACAAAGCCCACAGTAGTAGCACCCCTAATACACATAATGCCCACAGTAGTAGCACCCCGTAATACACACAATGCCCACAGCAGTAGCACCCCTTATACAATGCCCACAGTAGTAGTGCCCCTTTTGCAATGTCCACTGTACTGGTAGTGCCTACAGTGGTAGTGGCCCTTATATAGAGCCCATAGTAGTGGTGTCGCTTATGCAATGCCCACAGTAGTAGTGCCCCTTATGTCCCCAGGAGTGATGCCCCTTATGAAGTGCCCCTTTTACAATGCCCTCATTAGTAGTGCCCCCAGTAGTAATGCCGTTAATGGTAATGCCCCTATGTAGTATTGCCCCCTGTAGTAATGTCGCCTTTAGTAATGCCTCCAGTCATTTATCCCCCTGTAGTTTAGCTCCTGTAGTTATGCCCCCCTAGTTTAGCCCCCAGTGGTAATGCCCCTGCAGTTATGACCCCAGTAGTTTACCCCTCCTTTAGTTTATCCACCCTGTAGTTATGCCCACAGTAGTTTAGCCCCTGTAGTTATGCCCCCAGTAGTTTAGCCCCTGTAGTTATGCCCCCAGTAGTTTAGCCTCCCTGTAGTTTAGCCCTCATGTAGTTTGCCCCATGTAGTTTAGCCCCCCTGTAGTTTAGCCCCCAGTGGTAATTCCCCCTGTAGATTAGCCCCTGTAGTTCTAGCTCCTGCAGCTATGCCACCAGTAGTTTAGCCCCCAGTAGTAATGCCCCTGCAGTTTAGCCCCCATGTAGTTTGCCCCCAGTAGTTTAGCCCCTGTAGTTATGCCCCCAGTAGTTTAGCCCCCCTGCAGTTTGCCCCCAATAGTTAGCCCTCATGTAGTTTGCCCCCTTGTAGTTTGCCCCCAGTAGCAGCCGCTAATACACTCACACATATGGAAAAAAATAAGACACAATACTCACCAAGCGCGGCTCCCGCGTCTGACCGCCGTGGTCCTTCCGATGTTCGTTCCTTGGCACTATGGGAGAGAAGTCATGACGTCTCTCCCATAGCGCACACTGACAGAGCCAGTGGCCAGAAAGCCGGAGCTCAGTAGTGAGCTCCTGCCGCCAGCTTCCGCTGTGGAGAGGGAGCCATCTGGTAACACAATCTCAGAGGGAGCTCGGCATCTCTCAGTGGCGCCCAGCATCTCCATGCGGCACCAGGCACACATCGGGTTAGGTTAGCCAGATGAGGCAGAACTGCATACCGTCTCCAAGTGGAATTGACGGAACGCAGATCCACCCCGTTCCGGCTCACTTTAACCCCTGCGCAGTGTATAGATGCTTACTTGATGGTCTGCATGAGACGCAATTGCGTGAACACGTCATTGTTGCCTTTCTTAGAGTGCTGTCACACCCATCTGTGCCTCTCTAGTTGTTAGTGAAGATACACTTTCAATGCATGTAGCAAATCCATGCAAATACACAATGCAAACTGACATACAACTGACATACAATCAATGCTACATCAGCACCAATATGAATATATGCAGGTAATGAAATAAAACAATGCTTTCATTTGTTATGACGAAATAGAATACAAAGTCGTAGAATACTTTAATTTAGAAAAATATGCTTTATAATGTGGAAAACAATACAGAAACATAAAAACATAGAATTTCACGGCAGATAAGAACCACTTGGCCCATTTAGTCTGCCCCCTTTTTTTATCCTTTAGGTAATCTCAACCTTAATTCTTTGTAAGCATATTCATATGCCTAGCCCAAGCATGTTTAAATTGCTCTACAGTCTTAGCCTCTACCACCTCTGATGGGAGGCTATTCCACTTATCCACTACCCTTTCTGTGAAGCAATTTTTCCTTAAATTTCCCCTGAACCTGCCTCCCTCCAGTTTCAGTGTATGTCCTTGAGTTCTAATACTTCTCTTCCTTTGAAGAATGTTTCCCTCCAAAACTTTGTTAAAACTCTTGGTTTATTTGAAAGTTTCTATCATGTCCCCCCTTTCCCTACTCTCCTCCAAACTATACATGTTAGGATCTTTTAGCCTTTCCGGGTAAGTTTTTGATGTAGGCCATGCACCATTTTAGTTGCCCTTCTTTGTACACTCTCTAATGTATTTATACCCTTCTGAAGAAATGGTCTCCAGAACTGGACACAGTATTCCAGATGAGGCCATACCAATGACCTATACAGTGGCATTATTACTTCTTTTTTCCTGCTACTGATTCTTCTCCCTATGCAACCAAGCATCTGACTTGCCTTTCTCACTGCTTTGTTGCCTTAAAGTCACTTGAAATAGGGACACCTAAATCCCTTTTCTCGTCAGTAATTTCCATTATAGTACCCTTGATACTATATCTAGCATTTGTTTTTTTGAGAGCCAAGTGCATGATTTGGCATTTTTTTTGCATTATACTGTAGTTGCCACGGTCTTGCCCATTTCTCAAGCCTAGCTAGGTCATCAATCATTTGTTTTACCCCTCCTGGTGTGTCTACCCTGTTGCATATCTTTGTATCATCTGCAAAAAGGCATACTTTCCCTTCAATACCATTTGCAATGTCACCAACAAATATATTAAAGAGAACTGGTCCAAGTAAAGATCCCTGAGGTACTCCACTGGTAACATTTCCCTCCATAGATTGCACTCCATTTACTACAAATGTCTGTTTCCGATCCTGCAACCAGGTTCTTATCCATTTAACTGTTTTATTATACGCCCCCACGCTTTCAAGTTTATTTAGCAGTCTGTGATGTGGGACAGTGTCAAATGCCTTACTAAAGTCTAGATATGCTACATCTACAGCTCCTCCTTGATCTATTATTTTCATCACAGAGTCAAAAAAGTCAATAAGATTTGTTTGGCATGATCTCCCACCAGTAAATCCATGCTATTTTGGATCCTGTAAGTTGTTTGATTTAAGATATTCCACAACTCTTTCTTTTAATAGTTTTTCCATTACTTTCCCTACTACTGATGTAAGGCTTACTGGTCTGTAGTTACTTGTTTTTTTATTTCTTCCACTTTTGTACAGTGGAACTACATTCGCTCTTTTCCAGTCCTCTGGAATGGCACCTGTGACACGTTAAATAATTCTGTTAATGATGCCACCTGCACATCTTTTAGCTCTTTTAGTAGCCTTGGGTGTATCCAACCTGGCTCCATTGATTTATCCACTTTTAGTTTCGAAAGTTCTGTTAGGTCCTTCTCCTCTGTCAATGTACTTTCATCTACCTTATTTTTATGAATGTCCTTGCAACTTAACTGTGGCCCCTTCCCTTCTCCTTCTGTATTAAATACTGAGCAAAAATAATTATTTAGGTGATCTGCTATTGCCTTGTCTCCCTCCACCAAATTCTCACTCTCTGGGGGAAATTTACTAAGCTCCCGATTTTGACCGAGATGCCGTTTTTTCATCAAAGTGTCATCTCGGTAATTTACTAAACACTAATCACGGCAGAGATGAGGGCATTCGTAATTTTTTGCAAGTCCAAGTAAAAAATTACGAATGAATACACCATCGGTCAAAACGCGGCTGTTTAAGTATGAATCTCGGTCATTTACTAAGAAGTGCAAAGCAAAAAACAAACAAACACTGCCGTGAAAAATTACAACTCGTAAAAAAGTGCTAAAAAAAAACAGACCTTTTTTTTTTTATTCGTGATTGGATAGGCATGCACGGATCCATGAGATCCGTGCATGTATATCAGTGGGAAGGGGTGGGAAAGTGCTTATTTTTTCAAAAAAAATTGCGTGGGGTCCCCCCTCCTAAGCATAACCAGCCTCGGGCTCTTTGAGCCGATCCTGGTTGCAGAAATATGGCAAAAAAAATGACAGGGGTTCCCCCATATTTAAGCAACCAGCATCGGGCTCTGCGCCTGGTCCTGGTCCCAAAAATACGGGGGACAAAAAGAGTAGGGGTCCCCCGTATTTTTAAAACCAGCACCGGGCTCCACTAGCTGGACAGATAATGCCACAGCCGGGGGTCACTTTTATATAGTGCCCTGCGGCCATGGCATCAAAAATCCAACTAGTCACTCCTGGCCGGGGTACCCTGGGGGAGTGGGGACCCCTTCAATCAAGGGGTCCCCCCCCCCAGCCACCCAAGGGCCAGGGGTGAAGCCCGAGGCTGTCCCCCCCATCCAATGGGCTGCGGATGGGGAGGCTGATAGCCTTTGTTGTAAAAGAAAAGATATTGTTTTTAGTAGCAGTACTACAAGGCCCAGCAAGCCTCCCCCGCATGCTGGTACTTGGAGAACCACAAGTACCAGCATGCGACGGAAAAACGGGCCCGCTGGTACCTGTAGTACTACTACTAAAAAAATACCCTAAAAAAAACAAGACACACACACCGTGAAAGTATAATTTTATTACATACATACACACATACATACATACTTACCTTAAGTTCCCACGCAGGTCTGTCCTCTTCTCCAGTAGAATCCAAGGGGTACCTGTTGAAGAAATTATACTCACGAGATCCAGGGGTCCAGGCTCCTCGGGAAATCCAGGGGTAATCCACGTACTTGAAAAAAATAACAAAACGGTGTCCCGACCACGAACTGAAAGGGGACCCATGTTTGCACATGGGTCACCTTTCCACGAATGCCAGAAACCCACTTTGACTTCTGTCTAAGTGGGTTTCTTCAGCCAATCAGGGAGCGCCACGTTGTAGCACTCTCCTGATCAGCTGTGTGCTCCTGTCCTCACTGACAGGCAGCACACGGCAGTGTTACAATGTAGCGCCTATGCGCTCCATTGTAACCAATGCTGGGAACTTTCTGCCCTGCGGTTGACCTAAAGTGACGTCACCGCTGAGCAGAAAGTTCCCAGCATTGGTTACAATGGAGCGCATAGGCGCTACATTGTAACACTGCCGTGTGCTGCCTGTCAGTTAGGACAGGAGCACACAGCCGATCAGGAGAGTGCTACAACGTGGCACTCCCTGATTGGCTGAAGAAACCCACTTAGACATTAGTCAGAGTGGGTTTCTGGCAGTCGGGAAAAGGGGATCCATGTGCAAACATGGGTCCCCTTTTAGTGCGTGGCTCGAGTGTCCGTTTTGTTATTTTTTTCAAGTACGTGGATTACACCTGGATTCCCCGAGGACCCTGGACCCCTGGATCTCGTGAGTATAATTTCTTCAACAGGTACCCCTTGGATTCTACTGGAGAAGAGGACCGACCTGCGTGGGAACATAAGGTAAGTATGTATGTATGTGTGTATGTATGTAATAAAATTATACTTTCACGGTGTGTGTGTCTTGTGTTTTTTTGGGTATTTTTTTAGTAGTAGTACTACAGGTACCAGCGGGCCCGTTTTTCCGCCGCATGCTGGTACTTGTGGTTCTCCAAGTACCAGCATGCGGGGGAGGCTTGCTGGGACTTGTAGTACTGCTACTAAAAACAATATCTTTTCTTTTACAACAAAGGCTATCAGCCCCCCCATCCGCAGCCCATTGGATGGGGGGGGACAGCCTCGGGCTTCACCCCTGGCCCTTGGGTGGCTGGGGGGGGGACCCCTTGATTGAAGGGGTCCCCACTCCCCCAGGGTACCCCGGCCAGGGGTGACTAGTTGGATTTTTGATGCCACGGCCGCAGGGCACTATATAAAAGTGACCCCCGGCTGTGGCATTATCTGTCCAGCTAGTGGAGCCCGGTGCTGGTTTTAAAAATACGGGGGACCCCTACTCTTTTTGTCCCCCGTATTTTTGGAACCAGGACCAGGCGCAGAGCCCGATGCTGGTTGCTTAAATATGGGGGAACCCCTGTCAATTTTTTTCCCATATTTCGGCAACCAGGATCGGCTCAAAGAGCCCGAGGCTGGTTATGCTTAGGAGGGGAGACCCCACGCAATTTTTTTTAAAAATTTTACAGTGTTTAATTAAAAAAAAAAAAAAAATAGAACCCCAGCACGGATCACACAGATCCGGCCGAGATTAATTGTAAAAAAGTCGGCAGTGTTTTGCTAATCACTGCCATAAAAAACACAAAAAAAACACGAATGACATCGACATCGGAAGAAAAGAAAAACCCGAATACGACAGCTTAGTAAATCCATCGTAACAAATTCAAAAAGTTGCAGTTTTACACTTTCGATGTCATTCGTGATTGAACTTTGACCTGAAACGGGAAAATACGAATCTTAGTAAATTTACCCCTCTGTCTTAAGTCTTATTATTCCTCCATTTGATTTTCTCCTTTCATTTATATACTTAAAAAAAGTTTTGCCCCCTTTATCTACTGACTGGGCCATTTTCTCCTCAACTTCTGCCTTTGCACATCTGATCACTTTCTTAGTATCCTTCCATCTGTCAAGATACACCTCTTTGTCGTTATTAGTTTGAGTCTGTTTGTATTTCCTAAAAGCCATCTTTTTTGCTTTCACACTAGTTGATACTTCTTTTGTAAACCACACTGGCTTCCTTTTCCTGGTGCTTTTCCTAACCCTTTTGATACAAAGTTCGGTTGCCCTTAGTATTGCACTTTTCAGTTTTTCCCACCTCTCCTGCACTCCTTCCATGTTCCTCCAGTCCACCAATTAATCACTTAAACATCTCCCCATTATTGCAAAGTCAGCATTTCTAAAATCCAACACATTTGTTTTTGTGTGACAGGAGTTGGATCCTGTCTTTATACTAAACCATACTGCTTGATGATCACTGGATCCCATGTGCTCACCCACATATATGTCTGATTTCCTGTCACCATTTGTAAGTGTTAAATCTAATTTTGAGTCTGTGAGTGGGCTCCCTCACCAATTGCTTGAGAGATGCTCCCTGTAAGGAATATAGAAATTTGCCACTTGCAGCAGAACTTGCAAAAGACCCCTTCCCATTTACATCAGGTAAATTAAAGTCGCCCATGATTATGACTTCTCCCTTTAAAGCCATTTTAGTGGCCATCAATATGTTCCTGTCCAAATCCTGCCCCTGGCCTTGTGGTCTATAGATCACCCCAATGCGAATAATGCTCTTCTCCCTGGTTTCTGTGGTGACCCAAGGGACCTCAGTTTTGTATTAAAGTAGCATTTATGCTTTTGTCACATACATTGCTACCCCTCCTCCTATTCTTCCCATTCTATTCTAGCTAAATAAATTGTATCCTGGTTTAGCTATGTCCCAGTCATGATTCTCATTGCCACAATATCCAGGTTATCCCTTGTCATTATCGCAATTAGCTCTGGAATTTTGTCTCCTAAGCTCCCAGCATTTGCACACATAGATTTAAGAATTTTGTTTGTGCATCTGTTATTAGTAGCCATGTCCAGACAGTACAAAATAAATGACAAGTTTAAAGTTGAAATTACCTGTTTGGTGATGTTGCTCAGTGTTTGGTATTTGTTTTTTGTTTTTTTTTACTAATCAGGAATCACACTCTGTCCTTTACACCACGACTACACCTCACTAAATGTACAGATATAGTACACCTGACCACATATGGACAAATGATCAAAGGAGGTAAACACCAGACAGCATGCAATAATAAACTATGTTTCACTGAGCAACTTCCCCACACATGCAATGCCAATTACAAGCAAATCCTTACATCAAAAAACATACATGAGTTTGCATAAGAGAGAACTGTAGTGAGCAGTAGGGGGATGTCTTTTCATAGTTTAAAAAGACAGATAATATGCATAAGATGAATTACATACTTTTGAGGCATTAAGGCAGTCCATATGTCATAGTTTTGGTGTGTTGATGTTTCCCTTCTGTTTACCTTCAGTTTAACGCAGGAATAATGCTTATATTATAATAACACTTTTATGTCAGCACTTCTATGGTAGCACTACCAGCCAACGACTACCAGCCTTATACTGAACTTTAAATAGTAAAATTTTCCATGTAAATGCAATGATTAATATTAATAATATTAATATTAATAATGAATATGTGAACCTTAGGCCAGGTATACATTAGGCCAGTGGTTCCCAAATATTTTTTTTTTTTATCACAGCACCCTAGAGTACCAGAATTTTGTTCACAGAACCCCCTAAGCCAAACATTTGTTACAGAGAAATTTAGAAAAAAATATTAAAGAAGCTGTGCTTATATGTCATTGGCGGTAATTCAGACCTGATCACTAGGCTGCGTTTCTCACAGCCTGTGATCAGATCTGAATTGCACATGCATATGCACTGCAATGCGCAGGCATGATGGACTGCAGCAACGGAGATCGCCAGTCAGCGACGGGATGGTGCGAAATTTCCGAACGCATGGGTGATCGTAAGGTGATTTACGGGAGGAGGCCATTTGTGAGAGGCAACTGACCGTTTTCAAGGAGTGTCCTGGAAAATGCAGAAGGACGAAGGAGGGACCAGGCGTTTGGAGGGAGGTGTTCTGATGTCAGCTCCAACCCCGATCATCGCAGCAGCTGAGTAAGTCCTGGGCTGAGCAGAAGCTGCCCAAACTGATGTTTGTGCAGTTCTGCTATGAATGCGATCGCACACCTGCACACTCTCCATACCCTCCCCCTGTAGGTGGTAACTACCTGATCGCAGGGATGCAAAAAACGCACCCTAGCGATCAGGTTTGAATTACCCACTTTGTTAGGTTCAATTACGTGGTGAGGAACAAGATTCGTTCTGTTTGCTCATACAGTTTGTATGATTGAAAGCTATAAGCACTAGTTTTGCTAATTACATTGACCATAAATAATTTAAATTGGTCCTAGTCCACCAACTCAGGTGCCCCGAGGCACCCAGTTTCGGAACCACTCCATTAGGCCAGTGGCAAACGCAGGATTTGTAGAAGGGGATTACCAAATGCAGTCCACAATCTCCCACTCTGTGGAACATTGGAGCACATGCTGGAGTCTGTGGGAGTTGTAGAAGAACTTAGTACCGAACCTGGACATTAATGTACACATTGGACTTTTTATACCTATGCAGGTGATATCTTGGACAATATACTGTATCTTTCCAACACGGATCGGAATTATATATTTGCCATAATGCTCAGTGTGTACCAACGATTGTACGCTACCGACTGTCAATAGTAGGGTTCTCAAATCTGATGTACTGGATTAAGGGTTGGGGGTGGCACTTAAGACATGGAGAACCCTATGGAACATGCACAAAGTCACACTGAAACACACAGGGGTAAATTTACTAAGATGGGAGTTCTAATTTAGATGGGATGTAGCATCCAATCAGATTCCAGATATGATCTTCTAGAAGGTGCTAGATAAATGAGAAGTAGAATCTTATTGGTTGCTATGGGCAACATCCCATGTTAAATAGACTCCCATCTTAGTAAATTTACCCCACAGAGTTATATAGACACAGATATGCATTGTCACACTTACTTGCATAGGTTCACAAAGACGGAGTCATACAGACACGCTGTCACGTAGACATCCATAGAGTCACATAGATACACACAATCACAGAAACACAACATGCACAGAGCCATATGGACATGCACAGAATCAGACACACAAACACACATACTCGAAGACGAATACAAATATGTCATCAGCAAAAACAGACAAATTTGAGATGTAATTACATTGTAAAAAGCATCAAGTAGAATGAGCAGCAAGATCACAAAAATAACAAATAAAACACATAAATTAGAAAATGAAAAAAGCTGTGAAGGGATTCAGCTATTGAGGAGGAAGGGCCAAACATCAGGGGTCAGCTGATCTTTAAGGAAGGACCGTGAATCGTGTGACAGCTGTGCAGGGAGGCGATATCGGACATGGGGGGTCAGCTGTGCTGGGAGGAAGACCATGAATCGGGTGCCAGCTGTGCAGGGAGGAGAGATCTGGCATGGGGGGTCAGCTGTGCTGGGAGGAAGACCAAGAATTGGGGGTCAGCTGTGCGAGTAGTAGATAACTGGCATGGGGGTCAGCTGTGCTGGGAGGAAGACCAAAAATTGGGGGTCAGCTTTGCGAGTAGGAGAGATCTGGCATAGGGGAGTCAGCTGTGCTGGGGGGAAATACCGGGAATCAATGGTCAGCTGTGCAGGTAAGAGAGATCTGGCATGGGGGGGGGGGGGGCAGCTGTGCTGGGATGAATGCCAGGAATTGGGGGTCAGCTGTGCTGGGAAAAGAGATCTGACATGGGGTCAGCTGTGCGAGTATGAAACATGTGGCATGAGGGAATCAGCTGTGTTGGGAGGAAGGGAATCCAGAGTCAGATGTTCAGGTAGGAGGGGGGAGGTCAGATGAGTAAGGACTGGGAATCAGTGGTTAGCTGTGCAGGGAGGAGAGATCTGGCATATGGGAATCAGCTGTGCTGTGAGGTGAACAGAAAATGGGAAATGGGGGTTAGCTGTCTGAGGAGGAGAGATCTGGCATGGGGGGGGGAGTTAGCTTTGCGGGAAGGAGAGATCTGGCATGGGTAGTCAGCTGTGCTTGAAGGAAGTACCAGAAATAGAGTTAGCTATGCAGGGAGGAGGGATCAAGCATAGGGTGTCAGAGGTTGCAGTGGGAGCTGTTTGCAGTGCACCACGCACAGTTTAAGCTTGGGTGTCATAACTTCACTCATCAAGAGTAAAACTTGTATAATAAGAGGAATAGTGCACCCTCTGTTGTAGGCCCTTGTAACTTTTTTTTACAAACCTCAATTTGATGTAATTGCACTTAACTTATTACATGTCCCTTGCACTTGAACTAGATTTTTTATTAATGTGTTAATAGAGATCCGATCCATAGAGAGTTATGCACAATTCTATATAATAAATAGATATGACCAGATGTTCTATGTATATGAGTAAGTACAGAATAAATATTGCCTACAAATATGTGGATATGTGTAAATATACATAACTTATTAAATCTACTATCTGAGATAATGAATGATTCATGACATTAGCCCTTTCATTATATAGTACAAAATAGCATATGATACACCTTATACATCTAAAAGTTAGTTATGTAAAAGGAAATGGGTTTATATATGTTTGCCTTAAATGATTACCCATTATGGAAAAAATAACCTCAGAAGAATACAAGGCAAATTGCCTTATGATTAAATAATGTGTCTCTAAATGTGTGCTTGAAAGGTCATCTTTAAAAATGAAAGTTAATGTGATACTTTGCAAGCCGCACTGCAGTTGTCAAACAGGAAAAGACCAGAAATTGCAATCTTAACCATTTTAATTATGATTTACTGGTGTGATGTGGCACGAATGGAACCACCTCTGGGATGTTCTAGTATGTAGCGGCTGCACCAACTATTTATATTTCCCTTCTGGTGCCTGAGAAAAAAATTCAACTTTATCCTGAACTTCAGTAGGTCTCATTTTAACTCTCCGAGAATGGCTACAACCTCATTTTCATGTTCTAACACCTCTTATTCAGTTATTTACTTATTTAAACTATTTAAAAAATAAAAAAAGGAAATAAAAGGCCTTTTAGAAAGAAAAATACTGTTTTGTGTAGAGATGAGAGGGTTCGGTTCTCCGAGAACCGAACCCCCCCCCGAACTCCACGTGGTTTACACGAGTCCGAGGCAGCCTCGGTCCTTCCCGCCTGACTCGGAAAACCCGAACGAGGCAAAACGTCATCATCCCGCTGTCGGATTCTTGCGAGATTCGGATTCCATATAAAGAGCCGCGCGTCGCCGACATTTTCACTCGTGCATTGTAGAGAGAGCGGAGAGGACGTGGCTATGTTCTCTGAGTGGAAAGCTCAATATAAGCTCAATATCAGTACTCAGTATCAGTGCTGCATTGTGGTGACCAGTATACTACAGTACAATAGTCCAGTGCTGCGTCTTGCTGCTCAGTGTCAGTTCTAGTATCCTCATCAGTGCTCAATATCAGTGTTCAGTATCAGTGCTGCATTGTGGTGACTAGTATACTACAGTACAATAGTCCAGTGCTGCATCTTGCTGCTCAGTGTCAGTTCTAGTATCCTCATCAGTGCTCAATATCAGTGCTCAGTATCAGTGCTGCATTGTGGTGACCAGTATACTACAGTACAATAGTCCAGTGCTGCATCTTGCTGCTCAGTGTCAGTTCTAGTATTCTCATCAGTGCTCAATATCAGTGCTCAGTATCAGTGCTGCATTGTGGTGACCAGTATACTACAGTTCAATAGTCCAGTGCTGTATCTTGCTGCTCAGTGTCAGTTCTAGCATCCTCATCAGTGCTCAATATCAGTGCTCAGTATCAGTGCTGCATTGTGGTGACCAGTATACTACAGTACAATAGTCCAGTGCGGCATCTTGCTGCTCAGTGTCAGTTCTAGTATTCTCATCAGTGCTCAATATCAGTGCTCAGTATCAGTGCTGCATTGTGGTGACCAGTATACTACAGTTCAATAGTCCAGTGCTGCATCTTGCTGCTCAGTGTCAGTTCTGGTATCCTCATCAGTGCTCAATATCAGTGCTCAGTATCAGTGCTGCATTGTGGTGAACAGTATACTACAGTACAATAGTCCAGTGCTGCATCTTGCTGCTCAGTGTCAGTTCTAGCATCCTCATCAGTGCTCAGTATCAGTGCTCATTGTCTTGGGCTACATTGTGGTGACCAGTATACTACAATACATAACAAAAAGTCCAGTGTCTTGTGCTGCATCTTGCTGCTGTAGGGTGCTATGGTAGTTACTGTCACTGTGTATAGGTCATCATCAGTCTAGTCATAGTGGTATCTGGTATCCATCTAGTGGTATCTAATTCCAGACATTACTGCCGCCTAATTCCAGATATATTACTGGCATATAATTCAACACATTAAAAAATGGAGAACAAAAATTTGGAGGGTAAAATAGGGAAAGATCAAGATCCACTTCCTCCTAGTGCTGAAGCTGCTGCCACTAGTCATGGCAGAGATGCTGAAATGCCATCAACGTCGTCTTCCAAGGCCGATGCCCAGTGTCATAGTAGAGAGCATGTAAAATAAATAAAACAAAAGTTCAGTAAAATGACCAAAAAAATCTAAATTAAAAGCGTCTGAGGAGAAACGTAAACTTGCCAATATGCCATTTACGACACAGAGTGGCAAGGAATGGCTGAGGCCCTTGCCTATGTACATGGCTGGTGATTCAGCATCACATTAGGATGGAAGCACTCATCCTCCCGCTAGAAAAATTAAAAGAGTTAAGCTGGCAAAAGCACAGCAAAGAACTGTGCGTTCTTCTAAATCACAAATCCCCAAGGAGAGTCCAATTGTGTCGGTTGCGATGCCTGACCTTCCCAACACTGGACGGGAAGAGGTGGCTCCTTTCATCATTTGCACGCCCCCTGCAAGTGCTGGAAGGAGCACAGTCCAGTTCCTGATATTCAAATTGAAGATGTCACTGTTGAAGTACACCAGGATGAGGATATGGGTGTTGCTGGCGCTGAGGAGGAAATTGACAAGGAGGATTCTGATGGTGAGGTGGTTTGTTTAAGTCAGGCACCCAGGGAGACACCTGTTGTCCGTGGGATGAATAAGGCCATTGACATGCCTGGTCAAAATACAAAAAAAATCACCTCTTTGGTGTGGAATTATTTTAACAGAAATGCAGACAACAGGTGTCAAGCCGTGTGTTGCCTTTGTCAAGCTGTAATAAGTAGGGGTAAGGACGTTAACCACCTAGGACCATCCTCCCTTATACGTCACCTGGAGTGCATTCATCAGCAGTCATTGACAAGTTCAAAAACTTTGGGTGACAGCGGAAGCAGTCCACTGACAACTAAATCCCTTCTTCCTCTTGTACCCAAGCTCCTGCAAACCACACCATCAACTCCCTCAATGTCAATTTCCTCCTTAGACAGGAACGCCAATAGTCCTGCAGGCCATGTCACTGGCAAGTCTGACGAGTCCTCTCCTAACTGGGATTACTCTGATGAATCCTTGAATGGAACGCCTACTGCTGCTGTTGCTGCTGGCACTGCTGTTGTTGCTGCTGGGAGTCGATCATCATCCCAAAGGGGAAGTCGGAAGACCACTTGTACTACTTCCAGTAAGCAATTGACTGTCCAACAGTCCTTTGCGAGGAAGATGAAATATCACAGGAGTCATCCTGTTGCAAAGCGGATAACTCAGGTCTTGACAATTATGTTGGTGTTAGACGTGCGTCTGGTATCCGCCGTTAGTTCAAAGGGACTTAGAGAACTGCTTGAGGTAGTGTGTCCCCGGTACCAAATACCATCTAGGTTCCACTTCTCTAGGCAGGCGATACCGAGAATGTACACAGACATCAGAAAATAGAGTCACCAGTGTCCTAAAAAATGCAGTTGTACCCACTGTCCACTTAACCACGGACATGTGGACAAGTGGAGCAGGGCAGACAAAGGACTAAATGACTGTGACAGCCCACTGGGTAGATGTATTGCCTCCCGCAGCAACAACAGCAGCAGCGGCACCAGTAGCAGCATCTCACAAACGCCAACTCGTTCCTAGGCAGGCTACGCTTTGTATCACTGCTTTCCTTAAGAGGCACACTGCTGACAACCTCTTACGGAAACTGAGGAACATCATCGCAGATTGGCTTACCCCAATTGGACTCTGGGGATTTGTGACATCGGACAACGCCACAAATATTGTGCGTGCATTACATGTGGGCAAATTCCAGCACGTCCCATGTTTTGCACATACAATGAATTTGGTGGTGAAGAATTTTTTAAAAAACGACAGGGGCGTGCAGGAGATGCTGTTGGTGGCCCAAAGAATTGCGGGCCACTTTCAGCATTCAGCCACCACGTGACAAAGACTGGAGCACCAGTAAACACTCCTGAACATGCCCTGCCATCAGCTGAAGCAAGAGGTGGTAACGAGGTGGAATTCAACCCTCTATATGCTTCAGAGGATGGAGGAGCAGCAAAAAGCCATTCAAGCCGATACATCTGCCTACGATATAGGCAAAGGAGGGGGAATGCACCTGACTCAAGCGCAGTGGAGAATAATTTTAAAGTTGTGCAAGGTTCTCCAACCCTTTGAACTTGCCACACGTGAAGTCAGTTCAGACACTGCCAGCCTAAGTCAGGTCATTCCCCTCATCAGGCTTTTGCAGAAGCAGCTGGAGAGATTGAAGGAGGAGCTAAAACGGAGTGATTTCGCTAGGCATGTGGGACTTGAGGATGGAGCCCTTCATTCGCTAAACCAGGATTCATGGGTGGTCAATCTGTTGAAATCAGAGCACTACATTTTGGCCTCCGTGCTCGATCCTAGGTTTAAAGCCTACGTTGTATCTCTCTTTCCGGCAGACATAAGTCTGCAGATGTTCAAAGACCTGCTGGTGAGACACTTGTCAAGTCAAGCGGAACGTGACCCGCCAACAGCTCCTCCTTCATTTTCTACCGCCACTGGAGCTGCCAGGAAAAGGATCAAATTTCCAAAATCAACCACTGGCGGTGATGTAGGGCAGTCAGGAGCAAGTGCTGACATCTGGTCCGGACTGAAGGACCTGCCAACGATTACTGACATGTCATCTACTGTCACTGCATATGATTCTGTCACCATTGAAAGAATGGTGGAGGATTATATGAGTGACAGCATCCAAGTAGGCATGTCAGACAGTCCGTACGTATACTGGCAGGAAAAAGAAGCAATTTGAAGGCCCTTGCACAAACTGGCTTTATTTTACCTAAGTTGTCCCCCCCCCCCCTCCAGTGTGTACTCCGAAAGTGTTTAGTGCAGCCGGTAACCTTGTCAGCGATCGGCGTAAGAGGTTACTTCCAGAAAATGTGGAGAAGATGATGTTCATCAAAATGAATTATAATCAATTCCTCTGTGAAGATATTTACCAGCAATTGCCTCCAGAAAGTACACAGGGACCTGTGATGGTGGATTCCAGTGGGGACGAATTAATACTCTGTGAGGAGGGGGATGTACACAGTGAAAGGGGTGAGGAATCGGACTATGTGGAGGAGGTGGACATCTTGCCTCGGTAGAGCCAGTTTGTGCAAGGAGAGATTTATTGCTTCTTTTTTGGTGGGGGCCAAACCAACCAATCATTTCAGCCACAGTCGTGTGGCAGACCCTGTCGCTGAAATGATGGGTTTGTTAAAGTGTGCATGTCCTGTTTATACAACATAAGGGTGGGTGGGAGGGCACAAGGACAATTCCATCTTGCATCATGTGCTGTTTGGGGACTATTTTCTTAAGTGCCATCCTGTCTGACACTGCAGTGCCACTCCTAGATGGGCCAGGTGTTTGTGCCGCCCACTTGTGTCACTTAGCTTAGTCATCCAGCGACCTCGGTGCTAATTTTAGGACTAAAAATAATATTGTGAGGTGTGAGGTGTTCAGAATAGACTGGAAATGAGTGGAAATTATGGTTATTGAGGTTAATAATACTATAGGATCAAAATTACCCCCAAATTCTATGATTTAAGCTGTTTTTGAAGGGTTTTTGAAAAAAAACACCCGAATCCAAAACGCACCCGAATCCGACAAAAATTCAAAAGGGAGGTTTTGCCAAAATGCGTCCGAATCCAAAACACGACCGCGGAACCGAACCCAAAACCAAAACACAAAACCCGAAAAATGCCCGCTGCACATCTCTAGTTTTGTGAATTAGCACCTAGTTTTATGCAAATACAAGCCCCAGTCTGAGTAGGTAAACACATAGATTTGAAAGAGAAGATGACTTTGTGAGGGTTCAATTCAATATTTTGCACCATTAATTGGATTTAGAAGGATTTAGACAGATCAGGAACAGTCTTTGCGGAGTACAAATTAGGCACAGAAGTGCACCTGCTTTTTAACCCAGATGCTAAAATGAGATTTGGTTTTGTGGGACAAGAGGCCTGATTCAGAGTTGTACGCAAACCTGATGGTTTGCATACAACTCCAAAGGTCTGCACATTTGCAAGATTACATGCGGTCATTTGAAGGCGAAGCAGTGTCGGGATCTAGTTCCCCCATTTTCTGGGCATGCTGAAGCCAGACGCAGCTCACAGGCTTGAGCTGTGAAGCCATTCCCCATCCTAAGGCAGTGAATCACAGAAACCAGCAGCGGACATCTATTTACGCAAGATGCCTCCTGTGACCGTGAAAACTGTTGTGGCTGCTACTGCATAGTGTACATCTCTGAATCAGGCCCAAGATTATTTTGATTGAGCTGAATAGAAAGATGTTACCTGTATTGAGGGCTTAAATTGGTTCTGGAGAGGTGGTGGAAGTGGTCTCTGAGTGGTAACAAGATGGACCATGATTTGCCAGTTTTACTGTCTCTACCACAGACATATCATACTGGAGACACAAACCAGCAAAGATTGTATAGAGTATTTTATATGGATGAAGTTCTAAAATCCAGAACGTTATCTGCAACTTAGACAATTGATGCATTTGATCAACTAGAACTAAACTTTACACCCACATATGTTACTGTTCCAAAATTACATTCAATTAGGCCACATCATTTCAGTGATATTCATTTCCCATTATATATACTGTATGTACAGTAGCACATTACCACCCACTTTGAGAGACATTAGCATTGCAACTTCCTGACAGCAAAAGCTGAGATTGCAAAAGGAGAGTAAACAAACAAATAATAAAAATTCTAAGTATGAATAGATTCCTATAAATTGGAGAATTTTCAATATAGTCTCGCTATACAGAATTTTCTGCAGTTATTTTGACTCATTGTACAGAACCATTACTGTTATTTTTTGCAAAGCGCCAACACATTCCAGAGCTGTGCATATTCTACATATACTGTATAACAAAATATAAAAAAACATGAAATTGTAGCACTCTAACGAGCAACTTATGCATTGTTTTGTTAACACCAAGTCCTCTGACTGATCACTTGTTATTTATACAGTATGTCAACTGAAATATAATTTTCAATGAGTAGTCCATAACTATGTTATACACAAATTGAATAACATGAATATTACTTTAGAAATTGCAGACCTTTTTTTAGGAAACAGCTTTGCCTAATGAAACTTAAACTATTTATTTCCAAATGCATACAGCATGATATTTTTCTGACAGTCATCATTACATATTTTTGGAACTGGAAATGATAATAAAAGAAGATATATAATAATAATAACAACAACAACAGAAGATATACACATTATTGCACATTCTTTTAATTATATCTGCAAGAGCCCCAAAAAATCAGGCATGTTAGTAAAACAAGTGACTATGGTGGTCATTCCGAGTTGTTCGCTAGCTTGTTCGCGACGTACTTTCACAACAGTCGATGCAATTTCACACAAAGTCTAGTGACGCTTTTCAATCGCACTGCTGGCCGCAGAGTGATTGACAGGGAGTGTGTGTAAAAATGCAGGCGTGTCA
The DNA here is from genome assembly GCF_028390025.1 of Pseudophryne corroboree. Lineage (NCBI taxonomy): Eukaryota > Metazoa > Chordata > Amphibia > Anura > Myobatrachidae > Pseudophryne > Pseudophryne corroboree. The sequence goes on along the minus strand of NC_086445.1, from coordinate 458,836,319 downwards.
GATACAAAAGCAGGCATGCCTCGGTAAACGCAGGTGTGGCTGGTCAAATGCAGGGCGTGTTTGTGACGTCAAAACAGGAACTAAACAGTCTGAAGTGATGGCAAGCTAGGAGTAGGTCTGGAGCTGCTCAGAAACTGCACAATCTTTTTTTGTAGCAGCGCTGCAAACCTTTCGGTCGCACTTCTGCTAAGATACACTCCCAGAGGGTGGCGGCTTAGCGTTTGCACGGCTGCTAAAAGCAGCTAGCGAGCAAACAACTCGAAATGAGGGCCTATATAAATAAACAGCAGTGTTTGGTTTGCTTACTAGTAAATTGGACGTGTATAATTATAGAAAGGGGAAACATTCTATAAAATGTATTCAATGAAAAGTAAACAAGCAACTTGGAAAGATAATTTGCGTACACACAAAAGCCCTCTCTTCTTTTTTTGATATCAGATGTCTATGTTTGCTTAGAGTGTATACTGAAATTCCAGGCCCCAGTACTAGATGGACCAAAGAGGTTTTTTTGCGGTTACACACTGTTGGGTATATTGGAGGGAAGGGGGGTCACTGTATGGGTGTGATACTGCAGGCCAGCAGTCAGGGGATGCCGGTGGTCACATGACTGACACTGGCATCCCGACAATTAGAATGCCGACAGGGGACGAAGTAATTATTTTACCCTTTCTTTGTCCCCTACCCTAACCTGCCTGGCGTGGTGGCTAGGCTATGGTTGAGGGGGTGGCACTAGGGCTAAGTCACAAGGGGTGGTGGCTACAGGTAAAATACAGAGGTGGCAGCTACAGCTACAGCTATCCCCCCTCTGGTGCCTAACCCCCCCCCCCCCCCCATACTTACAGTACCTACGGGATGACGGCAGTCGGTGTTCCGGCTCCAGGATTCTGAGTGGTGTCGGTATTCCGGTGTTGGTCACGTGACCGCCAGCATACCGACTGCCGGGATGCTGGCCGCATCCCCACTGTATATGGCAGTGTGTTGTTGGAGTGGACATGACCTGTGGGCATGGTTGCGTCTCCCTGGCAGGCACCCACTCTGGGTACCGCTGCTGACATACAGAACATGAACAATGACTACAAAGGCTGCCCTACCCTTAGCCGAACCCATACATTAGTTTACATTCTATCTATATACAGCATTGTCTGGGTTTAAATCTTCATGTTATTAAGTTATCAATGAGTTGGATGTAACTGTCAACATTTTACAAATAATTAGCAGCTAAGCAGCTCTTTCAAGACACCCATGAGGTGCCCAGTGTCTTTTTTTCCCCGGGCTGTCATCAGTAATACCCAGCTTTCCTTTCTGTTCAGTTTTATCATCACTTTACATTATGAGATGGGTTTAATGTTTTCCTTCTGTTATCAATGTTACTATTTCAAGTCTTCTAGGTACACAATATTTTTTGTCTTCCCACCTCCATTTCTGTCAGTTATTTTAGTTCACTGAGTTATGGCTATTTCTGCCTGTTATTACAGTTCATTAAAGTTTTCATCCAGAATTCTATCTGGTGTATGCCAATGGAGGTCTGACCAGGACCTCATCCCTTTAGTATGTCTTCCTGGACCCAATGTTATCACTCTGTGAAGTTTTCGTCCAAATCCATCCAGTGGGAGGCCCAGAACAGGCTCCCTGGGTCAAAGTTCTGCCCAGCGAACACAAACGGGGGGTCCGACTGGGACTAATTCTCCTTAGTATGTCTTCTGGGATCCAGTGTTACCACTCTGTGAAGTTTTCATCCAAATCCATCCAGTGGAAGGCTCAGAACAGGCTACCCAGGTCAATGTTCTGCCCAGCGTACACCAACGGGAGATCCGCTGCCCAGGACCTTGGTTTGTGGACACGGGTAGGGGGCGCTTGTAGAGGCATGGAGGAAATCTTTCCGGCCCTTACTAAGGGCCTAATTCTGAGTTGATCGCAGCAGCAACTTTGTTAGCAGTTGGGCAAAACCATGTGCACTGCATGGGGGGCAGATATAACATTTGCAGAGAGAGTTAGATTTGGGTGCGGTGTGTTCAAACTGAAATCTAAATTGCAGTGTAAAAATAAAGCAGCCAGTATTTACCCTGCACAGAAACAGAATAACCCACCCAAATCTAACTCTCTCTGCACATGTTATATCTGCCTCCCCTGCAGTGCACATGGTTTTGCCCAATTGTTAACAAACTTGCTGCTGTGATCAAATCAATCTGAGCCCGCTGATCTGCACACCAATCTACCCCCTGCAACGGGCACCTCAATGGTAAGAGCTCCCGTTGCCTCTGGGAGTTATGCCACTAATAATAAATATGGTAACACTAAAAACAATGTTTTCTGTGTTAAGACATATTGTTATTTATTTTCCAAATGTTAAAGTTGTATTTAAAAATAATAGTGTGTTTATTGATTTTGATTGTTGTGTGAACACCCTATTCAGTCTTTGGGGTACATTTTTAATAATCGAGTTTTAGACCTAATAATTCTAATTTCTTTTTGTTTCTATTCACGGCTATTCTTGCCAATAAGAAATTATCTACTACTGGGATGTATTAAGAATCACATCCGGGGGGCTGATGGGATCACTTTATTTTGTGATGTTGGACGCCTGGCGGCCTACTGCGCATGCATGGTTATCAGACTCCTATGTCATACTTAACTGTGGGCTGGAGAAGGAAATAGGGAATGCAGAAAAACAAAAGTAAACACGGTTGGTGTAATTGTTTGCTTTACTGTCTTGCAGCACTGAGTGGAGTTTGTATATCCTCCCCATGCTTGCATGGGTTTCCTCGGAGTTCCCCGTTTTTTTCCCATACTCCAAAAATATACTGGTAGCTTAATTGTCTGCCACCAAAAAATGAACTTGTGTGTTGTCCATGACCTAGGGAATATAGATTGTAAGCTCCACTGGGGCAGGGACTGATGTGAATGGCCAAATAGTCTCTGTAAAGCGCTGCGGAATATGTGTTCACTATATAAATAACTGGTGATAAATAAATGTCTAAAAGAAACCTACCGTACACTTATTTTTTTACTTTACCCTTTGTTCTTTCAACATGTTCTTTCCCAAAGCGTAATTTCACAAAACAAAGTGAGAGTACACATGTGCTAAGTAATAATGTATGCATATCAATAAGGTAAACATACAACTAATATTTTTCAAGGTGTTAAAACATTGCATCTTCATTGTATTCTTAATGCAAAGTATGTTACGTATAAATATAAAACCTATTCTGTTCTTTTTAGATGTGCCAGGTTTTGATATATTTGTAGTTTGATTCCCTGAAAAAGAACATGAGTCTTTGACTTTAATGAGTAACTTGTAGTCCACAGCACTCTGTGGTTCCAAGTCCTTGGTTTAGAGTGAAGGGTTCAATGTGCTCTCTCTGAATTTCTTGAGGGTCAAAACTTTTGGCAAGGGATGTAAATAATCAGGGCAGATACAGTTCAAGAGAAGTTAAGTACACCAACTCTGGGACGTTTCATATATGAATATAATTCCTGTGTTTACAGTTTTATAAGTCCTCCACCTGCTCTTGAAGGAAGTTGTTTTCCTTGTAGAGCTAGCCCATATCATGGGACATCTCAGACTGTAATCTAATAATGGAATCCAGTTTGAGTTCCAGTCACCATTCTCTTCAAGAATGCACATTTTCCGCTTGTAAATTATCAATAACATTTTGTAGATCTAAAGAAAATGTATTTGATTCTGAATGTATGTCAAGAAGCAACAATGGAGATGTCATGCAGGAGAAATTAATCTTTAACCTGAAGAACCAATATTTACAGAATTACCGTTTATCACTTCTGGGAGTCCCGCATTTCCACTTTGCCTAAAATCTGTCTTTAAACTGCAGTAGAAAATGTCAGTGTATGCCACAAGGGTAAAACTAAACAATGCATCATCCAACAAAGTGCAGATGTTGTGTAAGACAAATTAGGTGAAGATAAGCACAATGTTCAATGCACCAGAGTGACCAAGCTGTCCCCAGGGAAATACCAGGTCACAGTGCAACAGATTACGCTGCAGAACCCATAGCCAAATGTAGTCCACATACAGAGACTTGTCAGGTCCAAGGACAGCTTAGTGAGCCACAGTCAAACTCCTTCCAGATTCAGCACAAAGCTGCAATGGAGATATAGAGTGGTACTCCTGGGGAGACAGGAGGGAGCAGGTGATCCACTTGGTTGGCAGCAACTTCTATGGCTCAAATATTTGAGGTTCTGGATACAGCACTGAGGAAGACCTCATAGTCCAATTGAATTCTGAGCGCAACTGATGGTGAGCGTCAGCTCAACCAGAGAGGCATAGGGGAGTAAAGGGTCTCCCTGTGGACTAGGAGGGACTGATGATGGCAGCAGAAGCCAAGGGAGGAAGGGGCCCAGGCATTTGAGTTTCCATTTTGGATGCCGAGCAGGCCGCAGATGACAGGACAGTCCTTCCGGGAGGAGATCAAACACAATTAGCTCCCCAATCAGCAGAACTGGTTAATTGGCTGGGTTAGTCAGGCAATCACATGCAATGCAGTGGTAAAAGCAGTGGTTCAGTGGGAATACAGGAGCTGCAGGGCTCTGCAACCAGCAAGCATAGCAGCCAAAGATGCTTGCTCCTTGCATTGTGCCCAAAGCACATACAGTCAATGCACTATAAATAGTAAATTCATCTTTATGGGTGTTTTCATCCCCTCCCTACACACACGCACACACACATACACACACTCGCACATGCCCACACACATTCATAGATATTCATTAAGTATCTACTGAAGCAGGGAGTCTCCAGGACCTCCCTAACAACCAGTCAATAACCTTGCTGCTACTGTATTAAACAACTGAGATTGTCTGAGTAGCTAAGGGGAGTCCTGGACAATCTAATCCCCAGTGCCTCTGCGGCTGTTTTCTAGGCAGAGCATTTTACATCATCTTCTGTAGGGTATTTTTTATTTTTAGTTCCCATTAAAAGAAAATATTTTCCTTGAATTAAAATTTTCCTAGTATTGCAAGAAGAAACGATCCCTTGGATTACAAGATTTACCTTGAATTACAATTTACAATTTCTCTTGAATTACAATTTCCCTTGGATAACAAACAGAACATTTACCTTGGATTATAAAAAATCCATTTCCTTAGGTTTACAACAAGAAACTTTTCCTGTGAATTACAATTTCCCTTAAATAACAATAGAATATTTTCCCATGGATTGCAATTATAAAATCCCACTGGACTACAAATAAAGATTTTTCTTGTAATTTATAAATTGTTGAACATGGGTTTGGGGAGTTTTTATTTCAATACAAATTGATTTAACAATTGCATGTATGTTTTATTTACAGACTTTTCCTATTTTAGTATAATGGAATGTGATTCAAGAGATATTTCTTTTATACTGGAACTACTGATGGGTCCATTATTATTCTAGTCCCAATAGTCTTCGTTACCCATATTGTGTTTTAATAAAGATATAATAATATCTGGATCAGGAGGAAGAACGCTGTTTCCCACCACTCTGTGCTGACCAGTTCCAGACTAGTTTCCAATCTCATTCTCTCCTTTATTTAGTAGAAACCAGTAGGCTGTCTAGCATGGAGTTAGTCTACACTATGGCAGGGTTACACGTTTCCAATGTCTCCCTGTGTAAAGTGTCTGCTTTTATTTATATGTCTACTAATCTCTCAATGGCCAAATCATTTCAAGGGGGCACAGTCTGAAAAAAACCCATAGAAATGAATGTGCTATTGAAATAAATGGTTTTGTACCATTGGCATTCTTGAAGCATTAACAAACTAATATGAACGTGTCCAGCACATGTTCAAATGCTGAATTTTCATATGCACGGTAATATGTTTTCACATACAGGGGGGTCATTCAGGTGCGGTTGGAGGTGCTATCACTGCTGCTTCCTTGGAAGCAGCAGTTACAGCACTGTAAGTTATTGCAGTAGGAGGCGTCTATTACATGCAGACACCTCCTGCTGCACTAGTGATCCAAGCTGCATCCTAAGACGCAGCATCAGATCAAAGCACCCACCTACGACAGAGCTTCCTGGCCTCTTTCCACCCCCTAAACGGACCCCGTCACCACCCCCACCCAGGTGGTCTTCAGTATGCCGACTGACGGGATCCCAGCGCACAGTATACCGGCGCCGGGATCCCGACAGCCGGCATACCAACACTTATTCTCCCCCGTGGGGGTACACGACCCCCCTGGAGGGAGAAAAAAATAGCGTGGCGAGCGCAGCGAGCCCGCAAGGGGCTCATTTGCGCTCGCCACACTGTCAGTATGCCGGCGGTCGGGCTCCCGGCGCTGGTATGCTGGTCGCCGGGAGACCGACCGCCGGCAGATCGTAGTGAACCCACCCCCACCCTGCCACCGCTTCGGCATCAGACTGTCATTAATGACAGCCTGATGCCATCCTGCGTCCTATGCAGCAGGACCCATTTGGCACCTGAATGACCCCCACAGTTTGTAAATGCATTTTTTTTTTTTTAAGGGTAAGGACCCTTAACCTATTTGTTTTCACAACGTCCAGACATATTTGGACAGAAATAGGCTAAACATATAGAGATTTATTGGTTCTGAATGTATGTTAGCAAAGCTGCAATGGGGCTGTCAATCAGAAGTGAATCTTCAACCCAAAGAACTAATATTTACAGAATGACTTTTTATCACTTCTGGGGCTCTTTAGATTTATGCTTCATTTTCCTGTGTTTCTCAGCAGTCCTACAATAAAGAGGACGAGTCCCTCTGGCTGGCCACATTTCCACTTTGCCTCAAATCTGTCTCTCAACTGCAGAGCAGTAAAAAATGTCAGTGTGGGACTAGTAAATCAGGCCAAGCTTGATGTACAATGCTCTCTCTTTGCCAGAATTTTCAAATGAAGGATGCCCGCATCATGTAGCTTTGGCATTTTATAAGACTGGGAATTGGCAGTAGCACTGAAATTGTCTATGGCACCTCCTGGGTAATCTGGAGGTGCCATGTAAGGCATACCAACCAACAGAACCAAACAATTATGGTCTTGTTTGCAGTATGAATAATTGTAACATTTATTAGCATCTGCTAATTTCACATAACAACCATAGTTCCCACTGTTACAATTTGTTACATAATTGTACTGAAAGGATAACCTAATGCTTTCAATTTGAATGTCGCAGACAAGTATTTTTTTAATTGCTAGTTTTTTTATTGTTTTTCACTAGGATATTCCATAATGTTCAATACAATGGCAAGTTGCAACATAAATTAAGAGCAAACAGGAATTTGATCACCCATTTTTCTGTTAGTAGATAATGGATAATCATTTTAATGTCAAACGTGACAAAAAGAAAGTGCAAAGATTTAACACTAGACAGAACAACAAACACCTACAAGTCATTAATTACACAGTGTTAATAAACTAGCATTAGCATGGGTGACAAAAAAACGACCCAGTAAAGACAAGATGTTGAGTAACTATTTTTTCCTAATAGCAAAATAAAAATATAATTAATTCGTTAAAGGCAAACTCCTTATTTTCCAGAGAATAAATATATCATGCCCCCCCCAATCTTTGCTTATATAAACCATCTGCACTGGTAGGTTGTAGTCTATGACACTGGTAGTAGGGGGAGAAGTATACACTGCAGTTACATACACATGTACAGATCTAGCAACTGCTATTTTACACTTCCATTTTAAAGTTAAAATCTGTAGTACACATGGTACCAGAATAGGGACTAAGCCATCAGGGCTGTATTTACCCATTGCCAGGCCCCTAGGCTTTCAGGTATTTCAGGTCCCCTCCAGCACTTCAATCTTTCACCCCCCTACAGATACAGCGGTGCATCTAGAAAGGAGGAGGCCTGTGTGGATTCTGCACCCCCCTCCTCTCTCGCCGCCAGCACTGTATACTGTGGACATTAGGATCACTAGGGGACCCTAGCACTGTCCCAGAGTCTATTGCGCATGCGCAGATCTCCAGAAATATGGCGTGGTGCAGTGGCGGATCTAGACGTAACTTTTAGGGGGGGCGGTTTAAGAATTATGACTCCTCCCCCTAATCATAGCCCCTCCCACTTAGTAATGCCCTTCCCGTTCGCTTCTAAAATTTCCTATTGTTGCCATTACTAATAAAATGTTGCCAGTTAGTGGAGAGAACCCTGCGCACTGGTGATACAGACTGGCGAATCACCATTCCTTCCATCAGTGGTGGTAGAGGCTAAGACAGTAGGGCAATTTAAACATGCATGGGATAGACATAAGGATATTCTTGCAAAGAAATAAGGATCGAATAAGGTTAGAGATAAAAAATAATGTAAAAAATAAAAAGGGGCAGACTAGATGGGCCAAGTGTTTCTTATCTGCCGACAAATTCTGTTTCTACAGCACACAGAATGAGCCGAAATTCACATTACAGCACACTGTATGAGCTGAAATTCACATTGTAGCACACAGTATGATCCGAAATTCACATTATAGCACACTGAATGAGCCGAAATTCACATTGTAGCACACTGAATGAGCCGAAATTCACATTTAGGCACACTGTATGAGCTGAAATTCACATTATAGCACACTGAATGAGCTGAAATTCACATTATAGCACACTGAATGAGCCGAAATTCACATTATAGCACGCAGAATGAGCCGAAATTCACATTATAGCACGCAGAATGAGCCAAAATTCACATTATAGCACGCAGAATGAGCCAAAATTCACGTTATAGCACACAGAATGAGCTGAAATTCACATCATAGCACACTGAATAAGCCGAAATTCACATTATAGCACGCTGAATGAGCCGAAATGCACATTATAGCATGCAGAATGAGCCGAAATTCACATTATAGCACGCAGAATGAGCCGAAATTCACATTATAGCACGCAGAATGAGCCAAAATTCACGTTATAGCACACTGATTGAGCCGAAATTCACATTACAGCACGCAGACTGAGCCGAAATTCACATTACAGTACACTGAATGAGCCAAAATAATGCAGGGACATATACACTTTAGTTAGGAGAAGAGGGGGGAGAAATGGCACACAGGCACTTTAGCTAGGAGCGGAGGGGGGAGACATGGAACACAGAGGGCACACACACACATACACACATACACACACACACACACACACACACACACACACTTACTTTAGCTTGGAGGGGAGGAGACATGGCATACACTGACAGTGACACCTACTCATATTTTGTCCGCAGCAGGGTGTGATGCGCTATTATGCAAATTTCTACACTGGCTCCCCATGTCCTTTAGAATACAATTAACATTATTTCCCTTCACCTACAAGGCCCTCAATAACAACTGCTCTTCATACCGTTATACCCTAATCTCAAAATAAGATCGATCTCTGACATGTGTTGTGCCTTGATGTCTATAACCACCTCAGCAGCATGAGGAGTCGGATGGAGGCCGGGTCCCGCCGCGGTATTGAGAACGGGGTGGAGAGCGGTGCAGCGCGGCGGGGGATGGGGAGAGAGAGAGAGCATCCTGACGCGCGTACAGGGAGGAGGGGGCGTGGTCAGAACAGAGGCCGCTGTATGCGCGTCAGGACGCTCTCTCTCTCTCCCCTTCCCCTGCCATGCTGCACCGCTCTCCACCCCGTTCCCAACACCACGGCGGGACCCAGCCTCCATCCCGGTGCCGGTATGTGTAGGGGGGGCGTTCGCCCTAATCGTCCCCCGCTAAATCCACCACTGGCGTGGTGTCCGATTTACCAGTGATTTCTGTAGTGCAAGACTCCAGACAATAAGTATTGAAAAAAATGGGTGCAGGGTGTGCAGTGTGTGCCCCCCTGGACCCCGAGTACATCGCACACACTGCACCTATTATGAATACACCAGTGCACTGACACCAATAAAGTATGTTGATGCTATTCCCCTCCCCCATGTCTCAAAACAAACCTCAGCTCACAATGAGTGTGCCTTGCAATGGTGCAAAGTGCCTTTAACCATTGGAGCCCTAGGGCGCTGGTAACAGTGCCTCAGCAAAAAATAAATTGATGGGCCACTAGTCCCTGCTAGGCCCTTAGACTTCAGTCTAGTCAGCCTTATGGATAATATGGCCCTGCAAGCCGTTACAGTTACACACAATATATGTCATGCTATTACAGGAAGGCGCTGTAGCTGAACTGTGCAGGTATGACTTAAGATCAGAACAGAGTAATCCCGGTACTCCTCAGAACCGTCTGGTTAGCTACAATAATTATAATGCACCAGCAGCCAAAACAAGTAGGCAATGCCAATCCTCATGCAAAAAAAGTACATAAAGAAATGTTGTGGGGCTAGGAGCATTAAAGATACATGATACACATAATATCTATCTATCTATCTATCTATCTATCTATCTATCTATCTATCTATCTATCTATCTATCTATCTATCTATCTATCTATCTATCTATCTATCAACTATATTATTCCCAGTAGAAAAAAATCAACCCCCAGTAGTATACATACTAAAAAATAAGCAAAATGTTTTAGTAGATAAATAGTAAACAGTGTGACAACGCAATAACATTCTCTCCCAGAGATACAATGTTAATACAGCTGGTTCATAGTAAATTGAACCCCTTCTATAGTCAATGAGGATTTGTTGCAATTTTACCTGTAATAGATATATGGCAGTAAACAGCTGGATAGAATTGATACAATGTAATGTTCTGCCAAAGTTCTAATAGAGAACAATCATAGCGATAGATGAGCTGTAAATCTAAGTAATTGCTGTGATATTTGTCTCGCCACATGGGCATCAAGAGGTTTCTGTCAGAGCCTTTGAAAACTGTTGGAGTGTTTGGCTGTAGACTCCTATTGCCAGATTGCTGGATGCTCCTGGAATGTCTATAACTGGATAACCAGTGAGGCTTGTCCATTGAACTCCCATAAATGTATGACAAAGACAATACACGGTGTGCTATCTTTAGCTGGAAAAAAGGAAGGTGTATCCCAAGGGTAGATGTATTCACTAAAGTGGGCTCCTCTGGTACTGAGATGTAACACTTTCCACACAGTGGGCACCAATGGCGTCTTTCCCCCTCAGAATTACTGCCAAGGGGACAATATGCTGTTTAGCAGCTGACTCAGGCCAGATCCCTGCTGGGCCCCTCAAACAAGCCTGCACCTGGGTAATTAGTACAAGCTCCCCTCCTCTCAGTACCACTGCTTAAGACGCAAAGGGGTCGATGCAGAGTTGAACACAAGTTGGCCATAATTACACCCTCATGGTGTGCACAATAGTAAACACCTGTATGCAGAGTCGTATGCATCTATGTGACTGTACTGCCCCCTAACCATATACTTTCCTAGCCATCATCATTATCAGCCCTATCTCTGGTGCAAAATATATGTCTGGATAACTGTGTATGCACATCTCAGTACTGCCCACTATTCTGTCTACACGCCCTTGCAAAACTTTACCTATGTACAAACGCTCTCTTATCACCCCACAATGCCCCTTCAGTAGAGATACATCTGAAACATGCATGACTCTTAATTGTCCGGAGCTGTGTGTGCTCAGCTCCGGAGTATGTGCCGTTAGTGCCAAATTAAGGTCTATGGAAGTCCCAGGGTAACTAACCCGTAGGGGCCCTTACCAATAAAATTGTCAAAATACTGCATTATACTGACCACTTTAAGGTACAAACAGCATCCCAGTGATTGCAATACAGTACAGAAAGCCAGAAATTTGTGTGCATCTCACAATCAGCCCTTTTGAGCTGATTGTGTACTGGCACACACTGTTTCATTAAAATCAACAAACCTTTATCACCCCATCTGCGTTTAACAAATCAGAGGTGTACAGTATTAGATGCCACTTTTATCGTGCACTAGTTTGGCAGTATCCACACATTACTACTCCCTATAGCTGGGGACCTTGTCCCGCACAATATAACAGTCTCTGACTTAGCGCATTTTCCTCTACAATTTATGTTATGCTGGCCTACTTCAAAACTGACTGCATTCTAATCAAGCATAAACAGAAATCTTTTAGATGCATTCTGGACCTCTACAAGCTACTACTAGCTCTTTTTGAGCAACATTACTTAACATAACACTTATTATTATGCAAGTGGAGACTGGTTATATAGGTAAGTGCATAATGCAATCGCTCCTCCTCCTGTATCAGGAAGAACATCACTGGGAGGGGAAAAAGAGTTTCTGGTGAAGAAATAGGTCTGTATTACCCCCGAGGAAGCAGTGTGTGGGTATTATGTAATTCACTGACAAATCATTGCTTGCCTTTTTTTATCACCCAGTGTAAACACCATTGTATTATATGCAACATATTTTGTAGATTCTATTATAATTTTATTATTTATTGCAAAATAAATAAGAAAAATTTCAAAGGAATCTATTACTGAAAATGTATTATCCTACTATTTCCAGCATAATTTAGTCTGTATGAACAATGGATGTTTATAAATGGGTGCTATTTACTAACATCATTTATTATTATTATTATTATTATTAGCTTTTTATATATGTGACTTCACGTATGGCCCACAGCACAGTACAGAGGGTAAATAACAATAAAGTATATTGTATAGCAGTACAATACAGTAAACAAAATAACACTGCTACTCTTCACACAGTTAGTGATATCTTGGGGGCAGGGGCAAATGGGGTGCACATGGTAAATTCAGGGCAAGCTGAAACACTTAACCTTTATCATGGGTGCAACTGAGAGGTTTAGTACTATTAAAAGAGGTGCAAAGAAGGAATGGAGTTAGGGGTCAGAAAGCTGAAGGAGTAGATGTAACTGGTTAAAGGTAATGGGAACAGAAAGAAAGAGATGAGAAATGATAAGTAAGTGGACAATAGATTTGGTAGCATCATGGTAGAAGAACACTCTGATACAAGCAATGTTGCAGAGCTGAATGCAACAGGATTGTACAAGATATTGAATGTGGGGGGAGAAGGAGAGGGAGTCAAGAGTAACACCCAGGTGGTGGACTTGGGGAACAGGAGAAAGCTCATGCGGAAGAGCAGAAAGAAAGCATAAGCGATAGTAGGATTTAAGATGGATCAGGTTAGAACACGGTAACAACCTGTATGGCAATACAGAATAGGCAGCACACAATGACAGTATATGGTTGGCAGTACAAAATAGCAAGCAGTGAATTAAATGGTAACAGAAATTAATTGATAGTAAATAGTAGCAACTTTATGGGTGGATGGTGAGGCAATGAGTGAGGATTGGTTTGCAGGAGACCAGGCCAGGCAGAAGACCACGAAGGAGATGGAAGGAGGGTCCAGAGACAGGACATAGATACAAAAGCAGAAAGTATAAACCGGGACTGGTAGGGACCAGGAAGATTGTGGCAGACAACAACAGCCCAGAACCAATGACATGAGGAAAAGGTTCAGCCAGGTCAGTGCATAAGATTCGGGGCAGTGAGAGGTACGAGTAGGCCACAGCCAGTCTTTTTGGACTGGGATTCTCAACTCCAGTCCTCAAGTACTCCCAACAGGTCATGTTGGGAGTACTTGAGGACTGGATTTCTTTAATCATGCACAGGTGAGTTATTCTATTGTGCTGGGTCAGTACTCATCCAAGCTGCTTCCACAGACAGAAATCCTCAAAGCATGGCCTGTGGGGGATACTTGAGGGTTGAGATTGAGACCCATGCACTTTAACAAATCCCCATCAGACTGCTAAATGCTCTGATAATAAATAATTTAGGCCCTTGTTTTAATAAATCTTTATTGCAAACTAATGTGCAAATTCTTCTACTCTAGGAGATAAGCAACATTTTCATTTTCCATATTCCTTCTAAAAAAACATAAAATCATATTTTATTTCAAACTTGTTGTATTTTTTTTTTATAAAAAGGAAAGCGCTTAGTAGTAGTATTTACCAGAATAAATCAAAAATCGTTAAATCTGGTGTCATGTTTTTATAGCTAGTCATTAAGAATTTATTTAGACTAGTGATTACCAAAATATACATCATTGAGTTTACAGGAAATCCTAAAGAGTGGTGCTGTAAAATAATGACTCTAGAGGGCATGTCAAGTGCAATAGTTTGGCGACAGCCAGTCCAGGCTATAAAATACCATATAAACAGAAAGGAACCAATGTTTTATGCTTCCAATAATATTCTCCTTCATCCATCCTGCAGAATAGATGAACAGATATTAATCCTCATGCTTACTCAGTGGATTCTTACTAATAAATCTTTAAACATAAGGTTCTGACTGATGTCTGCATTTTAAACTTAACCACATTATTTAATATTTTATAGATAAAATTATACATGGTCAGTAGGGATAATTGTATACCCAAATATCCTGTGTGAAATGATTGGTGGATTTACAATTGAAGCGGATAAAGGTGGATATTCAATTAGGCCTGAAAAGTTTTTCGCACATCCCTCTCTTTCAGCCACAGATGACGCATGTGCAGGCTAACAACCACATATGCATATTAGCTATAGGGGACCTGAAGCAGAAAGCAAAATGAAAGTGTAAACTCTGCTTCCAGATCTTCGCTGGGACAGGCACTTATCAGACACATGGCAAATTTACATGTTCACATCACAAATTAAGGTGAATTTGTGTTACTACAGCTGCATGAAATATGCCGATTGTGATAAATCTTTCACTTAAGGGGGTATGGAGAGAGATAAAGTGGAGAGAGAAAAGTACCAACCAATCAGTTTCTCACTGTCATTTTACAGGCTGTATTCGAAAATGACAGATAGGAACTGATTGGTTTATGCTTTATTTCTCTCCACTTTATCTCTGTCCATGCTTTGTTATATACCCCCATTAATGTTATATACTTTATTTGAATTGATTTTGCTGCCAGTGACATAAGATTTACTGTAATTGCTGAACCTCAATAAGAAAACCATCATTTCACATTTTGCATTGGTAGCATTTGTAGGGTTAATGCTTTAACTTACTGGTTGCTATGCCCTTCTTGTGTCCATAATATGGTAAACTACATGTTCTTTTTAAGAAAAATATTTTATAATTTCTGAATACTGGGAAATTGTGCAGTAATATGTGCATTCCAGGTATTATATAGTGGCTTCATGAATTGTATGATAAATTGCGTAGCTATGATTTTGATGAAAAATTATTCTTCATCTTTGTTCAGTAATTGCTTTGTCCTTGCTTAAGAGTGGCATCTCGTAAATTAGTAGGTTTTAAGCTGCAGATGCATTTTCTTGTTATTGTTTTTTTCTGTTTAAGTGTCATTCCTTTTTAAATCACTATAATTGGCATGCATATCTGCATATCTATAGTGCATTCATCTTGCCTGGCAGCAAAAAAAAGAAGAAGTTCTTGTAACAATGACAAAGTCTAACGTCAGTAGTAAATCCACACTTTACATATTGATTAATAAGATCTATTCCTGGAAAAAATTGTTAGCTAGTATATAATGATGAAAGTAATATCCAACTTTTGTCAACTTTGTAGTTTTACTTGTAGTCCATGAGTGTAATATGGGCCACAAATCTATGGTCCCAATTCCCTCTTCTTCCAATCCAATCTGCCGATCGGTGATCCAATCCACCGATCAGCAGCACTGATGATCAGTGATCTGTCGGGCAGTCAGGGAAATTCAACATATATCCATAGTGGGCAAATTACTGGTGATTTCCAGATGTGCAGTATAAAAATCACAGGGAACATGGCACAGGCACCACATTCCCAGAGATCAGTGCATGTGCAGTATACTTTGGCACAGCATCAGAGTCTACTCATCTGCACCACCAATTCGAGAGGAGGGGGCCCACACGGAGATTGCACAATCCCCCCCCCCCCCCTTACCCCTTATACCTTCGTAGAGTGTTGCAATGGAGCATACATCTAAGGTGTACATCTAAGGTGTCAAAAAAGACCCGAACATCCTAGGAAGGTTAATATACTCCTGGTCAGTGGCAGATTTTACCTTTGAGCTAAAGGACTGCAGTTCCCCCAGTAAAATCCGCCACTGCAGTGAGCCAGTGCAGTCCTATTGGAAGTCCTACCTGAGATTCACTCACAGGACATGCAGTCCCACTGGCCAATGTTTCCTCCCCCTGGGACTGCCAGACCGTGCTGCGATTGCCAGAGAGCTGACTTCCTGTAGGATGCCACTACCTACCTGATAATCAGCCCTAGCCAGCTTCTATGGGCTGCAGCCAATGTAAACCATAAAAGCCATGGATTTGTGCATGAGCAAGCAAGCTGCCGCATGTGCTCTATTGTTAGCTCTATTGTGCAGGTGCCGGGACCCGATCAGCAGCAGCGACTCTTTCTCCTCTCCTCCTCCTTCAGACAAGGCAGCACAGCCAGCCCCCTCCTCCACAAATGTAGGAGCCACTGCTGATCCTGGTCCCTATATTGTGTAGCACATCAGTTCTTTAGTGGAATAGGACCTTAAGAATGAAAAATCATGACTCAGTACCATATATTGCAGCATGAAACATGAAGAGTTAATGTGTCCAAGCATTTCTGAATATACAATGTTTTACTATCTGTGTGCTTTATACATACAATGAAGTGTTAATGGGATGTAGTGATTTCTAACCAAATATTTCACTCCTAACACGGTTTGCATTCCAGGATCCCTGAAGACTACTTCCCCAAATCTGCCTCTGAAGACGCCTCCTTCTGCCTCCTGTAACAGAAGCTGCTGAGTTGTAGCTCTCCTTTTTCCCATTAGTGTTTGCTGCACACAGTTTAGAATGCCAAAGAGGGAATTAGCCTCTGTTGTACAATTTTTCACCTGGTAGAAAGCTAAAAAGTCTCATCACGAGCAGATTTGGGATTTACAGCATAGGTTTCCAACCTCCAGTGGCTAATTATTTCAAGCAGTCCTGCAGTGCACCTTGGGCAATGCTTTATAGAGTTAGCTTCATGTGGTTGAACATGTGGTATTCCATTGGCTGCTGGCTGTCACATTGCAAAAGATGGACTGCTATTTCATGCAGCAATTTTAAATAGAAGTAGATGATTTTTCAAGTCATTATTAGTAGAAATGTCAAATAAAAAGGCAGAACTGGTTATCCTACTGAGAGAAGCCACTGAGGTGGAAAATGCATGCCACTGCCAATGAGCTGGGAAAGGCATTGAGTGTTCTGTCAGACAAAGCCTTCTATTGCTTCAGGAACTGAATCCTGGATTTAGTGTACTGCTCCCCTGTAATGAGAATGCCTTAGCTGCCACTCTGATGTATTCCCATACAAAACAACTGACTGAGTCCTCAGTGGCATATTATATTATTGATGCATCGATATGTATCCAAACCCCAGGGACAAAAGCAGGATTTCCAGTGGGGGGGGGGGGGGGGGGGGTCCAAATTGCTGATTTTAGTGAGTGTGGCCAGCCCATGCAGGTGGTATAATTACAAATTAACAAGCTGTAGTCTGCCTCATAGAAACTGAAATGTATGTAATGTCACACATATACAGTGCCAGTAATCACAGTAAGCTGTCAGATGTGGAAGTAGGACCAGCCCCTCTGAGGTGAATATTTTGTTTTCTGGATGTGGCACCATTCCACAATCGTAGTCCCCTGCTCTGCAGAGCATTGGAGCAAGTCCAGGTATCTAGGTGAGCAGCAGGAAGACCTAGCAGAGGCCTTGGCTATACAGTACATGTACACATTATACAAAGAACAGTGTATGTAGTACAGTATTGTAATTACAGATGAGTGGGTTCGGTTCTCAGAGAACCGAACCCTACCGAATTTCACGTCCCGAGCCTGGATCCGAGCCCGGCTCGGGTTTTCCCGCCTGACTCAGAAACCAGAACGAAGCAAAACGTCAACATCCCGCTGTCGGATTCTCGCGGGGTTTGGATACCATATAAGGAGCTGCACGTCGCCGCCATTTTCACTCCAGTCCTGAAGAGCGTAGTGAAAGGACGTGTCTCCGTGTCCGTGCGGGCGGGAAAGTGGGGTGGCGATTATAGTGCTGTCTTGTGCTGTCTTTCGGTTGACCGAAAGTGACCTCACCGCTGACCTGAAAGTTCCCACCATTGGTTACAATGGAGCGCATAGGCGCTACATTGTAACACTGCCGTGTGCCGCCTGTCAGACAGTACAGGAGCACACAGCCGATCAGGAGGGTGCCACAACGTAGCGCTCCCTGATTGGCTGAAGAAACCCACTTAGACATCAGTCAGAGTGGGTTTCTGGCATTCGGGGAAAGGGGGCCCATGTGAAAACATGGGTCCCCTTTCAGTTCGTGGTCGGGTGTCCCGTTTTTTATTTTTTCAAGTACGTGGATTACAAAAGGATTTACTGAGGAGCCGAAAACACTGGATTATGTGAGTATAATTTTTTCTACAGGTACACAATGGATTCTACTGGAGAAGAGGACCGACCTGGGTGGGAACATAAGGTAAGTATGTGTATATGGAGTGGGGATGGATGTATTAAAGTTATACTTTCAAGGTGTGTGTGTGTTGTCTTTATTGGGGTATTTTTTTAGTAGTAGTACTACAGGTACCAGCGGGCCCGTTTTTCCGCCGCATGCTGGTACTTGTGGTTCTCCAAGTACCAGCTTGTGGGGGAGGCTTGCTGGGCCTTGTAGTACTGCTACTAAAAACAATATCAATCACTTTTCACAAAGGCTATCAGCCCCCCATCCGCAGCCTATTGGATGGGGGGGACAGCCTCGGGCTTCACCCCTGGCCCTTGGGTGGCTGGGGGGGGGACCCCTTGATTGAAGGGGTCCCCACTCCCCCAGGGTACCCCGGCCAGGGGTGACTAGTTGGATATTTGATGCCACGGCCGCAAGGCACTGTATAAAAGTGACCCCCGGCTGTGGCATTATCTGTCCAGCTAGTGGAGCCCGGTGCTGGTTTCAAAAATACGGGGGACCCCTACTCTTTTTGTCCCCCGCATTTTTGGAACCAGGACCAGGTGCAGAGCCCGATGCTGGTTGCTTAAATATGGGGGAACCCCTGTCCATTTTTTCCCCATATTTCTGCAACCAGGATCGGCTCAAAGAGCCCGAGGCTGGTTTGCCTTAGGAGGGGGGACCCCACGCAATTTTTTTTCTGAAAATTTATAACATTTCCCCCCCGTTCCCACTGAAAAACATGCACGGATCTCATGGATCCGTGCATGCCTATACAAACACGGGATAAAAAAGCAGGTCTGTTTTTTTTTAGCACTTTTTCACGATTTGTATTTTATCACGGCAGTGTTTGGCTATTGTCGGCAGTGTTTGTGTTTTGCACTTTTTAGTAAATTCCCGATTTCTAGCAAATTGCAGGCGTATTTGACCGATGGTGTATTGATTCGTGATTTTTTCCTAGGACTTCCAAAATATTACGAATGCCCTCATCACTGCCGTGATTTTTGCTTAGTAAATTACCGAGATGACACTTTGATGAAAAAACGGCATCTCGGTCAAAATCGGGACCTTAGTAAATATACCCCTTTGTATTACAGATGGGAACACGTTTATCTTGACCTTTAATAGGATTAACGGAGACTGGCCAGTCGGACTTAATCCCCTGCTGTAATGACTTAATCCTCTGCTGTATTGTTCTCTGTATTGTATTGCAGCTGAGAACAATAGATGAAGGGTTTATGCTAATAAGTCATGTTGTGCCTAGGTGCAGAAAACTAGTCAAGATAACTGTGGACTCATCTGCATATGACCTTCAGGCTGTGTGTATAAGGTGTATATGAAACATAAATTAATTGTGTGTAATGCATAAAGTTATTAATAATATTGGCTAAAATTACCTTCAGGTTGTGTGTATAAGGTGTATATTAAACATAAATGCATTCTGTGCTTAGACTTGGGTCCTATTGCCATGATATCTCATTATGGTATGCAATTATTCCAATATACAGAAAAATCCGATATCCAAAATACTTCTGGTTCCAAGCATTTTGGATATGGGAAACTCAACCTGTACAGTATTAATAATTAACACTGTAGATGGTCGATAGTATAGGCTTTAGAGCATGGCTCTTTAACCTGTGGCCCTCCAGCTGCTGTGGAACTATACATCCCAGCATGTCCTGCCTCAGTTTTAGCATGCCTTAATAGCAAAACTGTGGCAGGGCATGCTGGGATGTATAGTTCCACAGCAGCTGGAGGGCCGAAGGTTGAAGACCCATGCTTTAAAGAATATAGGGGGAGATGTATTAAGCAGTGATAAAAGTGGAGAAGTGAGCCAGTAGAAAAGTTGCCCATGGCAACCAATCAGCTGCTCTGTATACTTTTATAGTAGCAAATTATAAATGCTACGTCAATGCTGATTGGTTGCCATGGGCAACTTCTCCACTGCTTAGTACATAGTCTAAAATTAACTTTCTGTATGAAACATATTTATCTCATATAAATAACTAGAGATGTGCGCAGGACCATTTTTGCTGGTATTGGTTTTACTTCTAATCTGCCATGATCTGATTTTGTATTCGGTTTTGGATTTTGGCCATGACTGATTTTGTTTTTTTATTTATTTTTTAAAATTTACAAAAAAGCTAATATCACATAATTTGTGCATCTGTTTATTATTTTCTAGGATAAAATACAGAAATGGTAGCTAGAGTCTGACTGTGTGCCATGGGCAACATCACCACTTTGCATTTGTAGAAGCTATAGTAAGTCTACCCCTAAATCCCTCTGCACATGTTATATCAGGCCCACCGCAGTGCAGCATGGTTTTGCCAAGGTGCAAAGATTATTTAAAGTTTATGGATAAGCCTCTATCATACCTCCCAACTGTCCCACATTCAGCGGGACAGTCCCGTTTTTCTGGGTCTACAATGTCCCACAGTGGGAGGGGGGTGGGGGAGTTAGGTGGAGCACACACTTCTGCCCTACAGAGAAGCAGGTAAGCAGTGGGTGAATAAATGCCATGCACATGCACACGGCATCTATTAACAGTGCACCGAGAGCATGGGGGCAGCCCAGCATCTCGGATATTGCTACGAAGCTCTGTCCCTTTCATCAAGGCTCTAACCCAGAGGTTCTCAAACTCGGTCCTCGGGAGCCCACACAGTGCATGTTTTGCAGGTAACCCAGCAGGTGCACAGGTGTATTAATTACTCACTGACACATTTTAAAAGGTCCACAGGTGGAGCTAATTATTTCACTTGCGAATCTGTGAGGAGACCTGCAAAACATGCACTGTGTGGGCCCCCGAGAACCGAGTTTGAGAACCTCTGCTCTAACCCCTTTTTGCCCACATGATTCTGAGGCACATGTAGGACCCCTCTTCAGAAGACTCCTATGTTGGGAGTTATGCTCGATAGCTTTTTATTCTAAAACAAATTAAACATAACATCAGAAAAGCAAATGTAAAATCAAACTGTACCTCATAAATTGTCACTAATATGATAGTTAGTTACCAACATATATAGAAAATTTCTATAGACACTAAAATTTATGTGCATCACATAACATATTGGCTTTGCTCTGGTGAATCTAGACCAGTGGTCGCCAACCCGTCGCTCGCAGCCACAATCGAGGTAGCTCGACTCCCAGGGTACTGCTGCCCGACCTAAAGAGGAGTTCTCATTTGATTCCCCTGAGACCGCCCGTGTCACTCCTCCACCTCGGAAGTCATACTTGATCTCTAGCATCTGACATGGATCACAGCTTTATAGCGCTACCCGGAAGTGCCGGGAGCGCTCAGCACAGGGAGAAGATGCAGCTTTCTGCAAAGCTGCATCTTCTGCCCTGACACCCCTGTCAACGAGCATTACACCCAGTGCCTGAAACCCCTGGCAATAAGCATTACACCCCTGGCAATGAGCATGACACCCTGAGCATGAAACCCCTGGCAACGAGGATTACACCCCTGGCAATGAGCATGACACCCAGGCATGAAACCCCCGGCAATGAGCAATAAACCCCTAGCAACGAGCATGGAACCCAGAGCATGAAACCCCTGGCAACGAGCATGAGACCGCTGACAATGAGCAGGTAATTTAAAAGTAATTAGAAGCCTTACTGTGGGGCATAATGCATAATGGGCATCACAGTGTGTGTCACAATGCGTCACAGGCATTATGGTGTGTGATATGTGTCAGGAGCATTGTGTGGTGTCACATAATGTATCACGGACATTACAGTGTGTGGCATAGTGCATTATGGACATAGCAACAATATCACTGTGTTAATTAAATCCATTGTTATTTTTCTATAAAACATTTATTTAATTTTCATTAAATAACCTTCAATTTTTCAGTTATTAGACAGATTTTTTTTGCCTAAAATTTTAGTAGCTCTTTAGGAGGTTTCATTTTTCTCGAGTAGCTCACACCCAGTGGTGCAAGTGTGTGGGTACGGGTGGGTACGGCGTACCCGTAAGAATTTAGCCGTGGGTACGCCGTACCCACACCGACGGGCCGCCGCTCCTCTTCCCTCCCTCCCTCTGCTGCTCCCCGCCGCACCCGCCGTTCCCTGCCGCATCCGCCATCCCCGCCGCACCGCCACTGATGTGAGGGAAGGAGAGCGCAGCCTGCGCCTCTCCTTCCCCTCAGTCTCCGGCGGGTGTCTCAGTTTAATTCAGCGCCGATCCGTGAGCCAATCAGAGCTCGCGGTGCGAGCTCTGATTGGCTCACGGATCGGCGCTGAATTAAACTGAGACACCCGCCGGAGACTGAGGGGAAGGAGAGGCGCAGGCTGCGCTCTCCTCCCCTCACACAGACAGGATGGCAGCGGCAGCGGTGAGCAGGGGAGGGGGGGGGACATGTATACCTGACAGTGGTGGATATCTGGCACTGGGGGGGGGAGGCATGTTATACCTGGCACTGGGGGATATCTAGCACTGGGGGGGCATGTATACCTGGCATTGGGGGATATCTGGCACTGGGGGATATCTGGCACTGGGGGGGGGGCATGTATACCTGGCACTGGGGGATATCTGGCACTGGGGGGGCATGTATACCTGGCACTGGGGGGCATGTATACCTGGCACTGGGAGCATATCTGGCACTGGGGGGGCATGTATACCTGGCACTGGGAGCATATCTGGCACTGGGGGCATATCTGGCACTGGGGGGGATATGTGCATCTGGTACTGGAAGGACGTGTATCTGGCACTGGGGGCATATCTGGCACTGTGGCCATATCTGACACTGCGGAGACATGTGTATCTGGCACTGAGGCATATCTGACACTGAGGGCATATCTGGCAATGGGGGCATACTTGTGTATCTGGCACTGGGGGCATTTCTGTATCTGGCACTGGGGGCATATCTGGCACTGTGGGCATATCTGGCACTGGGGGCATACTTGTCTATCTGGCACTGGGGGTATTTCTCTACTTGGCACTGTGGGCATATCTGGCACTGTGGGGGCATTTGTGTATCTGGCACTGTGGGGCAATGTGTATCTGACACTGTAAGGCAATGTATATCTGGCACTCTGGGGGCATTTGCGTATCTAGCACTGTGGGGCAATGTGTATCTGGCACTGTGAGGCAATGTGTATCTGGCACTGTGAGGCAATGTGTATCTGGCACTCTGGGGACATTTGTCTATCTGGCACTCTGGGGACATTTGTGTATCTGGCACAGTGAGGCAATGTGTATCTGGCACTGTGGGGCAATGTATATCTGTCACTGTGGGGCAGTGTATATCTGGCACTGTGGGGCAACGTGTATCTGGCACTATTGGGGTCACACGTGTATCTGCCCCTCCCCCCATATGTGTATCACGGCCCCATTTTCATTGGCCACGCCCCATGTTGTATTTGGCCACAGCCATTTTTTGCACGCGCGCCGAAGGCGCGCGCACACAGTACCCGTAAGACATTTTTTCTACTTGCACCACTGCTCACACCCCACTGTCATGTCAGTCTAAACCAATGCTTACTGTATTTTTAGACACTAAACTACCAGCAATGACTATCTGTTTGCAACTGAATGCAAAAATACTTAGTAAATTCCCCCTAAAAGTGAATGTGGACATGGTGAAATCTCACCCCTGTGTATATGCATTGTGCTAGCTTTGAAGTAATCTAATGCGCACACATACCTCCCAACTTTTCAATTCTTCAAAGAGGGACACACGTGCGGCAAAGTAGCGCGCGCTCCCGAAAAGGGGGCGTGACCTAAGGAAAAGGGGTGTGGCTTCACGGGAGACCCGCAATCGCGAGCCACGCCCCATTTTTGTCACTGAGGGGGCACGCTCAGCGCTCTGTGAGCCGCTGGCATGCCCCCTCTCCCTCTGTCTCCAGTGAATAGACGCTGTGCGCATGCGCACAGCGTCTATACACCGCTGCTCTGCTATGCAGGGCAGCGAGAGACAGAGCCTCCCAACTGCCCTCCCCACCGCGGGGCACTGCGGCCCGCGAGTGGGACAGCGGGACAGTCCTAAAAAAACGGGACTGTCTCGCGAAAATCGGGACAGTTGGGAGGTATGCGCACATGTATTGTGGATAAGTGGATACAAGGTTGTAAATAATTTGTAACATGAAAAGAAAAAAAACTTTTAAAGGAATATAATTGTTAATGTTGTAGTTGATTTTCTACCACCTCGTCGGGAATCCATACTGTGCATGTGCAAGTCCAGATGTGGATAGGTCAGGATGGAGGCAGCTGCAACCCCACACCACAACCTCCATGCTCTGCTCAGCCTAGACAGGAAGTGTGTTTATTTTCACTTCCTGCCTGAGGCTGAGCTGCCAGAAAGCCAGACACAGAGACAAAGCAGGAGGAGCAGTAGCTACAAGACCTGCCTCAGCCACACACGACAGCAAAATAGGTAAGAGCTAGATGAGGAGGGGAGGCAGAGAGAGATGGAGAGTTGGGGCTCAGGGGGCTGATGCCACTGCTATGGGGTTGGAAGGCAGAGACATAGAGACTGGAGACTCAGGGGGTGATAACACTTTGAGGAAGAGGAAGACAGAGACATGGAGAGTGGTGGCTTAGGGGACTGATGACACTGCTATGGGGGAAGGGGGAGGCAGAAACACAGAGAGTAGGGGCTCAGAGGTAAATGACACTGCAGGACACACACATAAGTGGAGGTAGACACACCATTAGGGCAAAGCATGATATGCCGCCCCAACAGTAAGCCGCATTCTACTACCTGCCTTAAGCTCGCTGAAACTAGTAGGCAAGTATATCAATTTCTTTATATTCCCTTGTCAACATGTCCCTTATTATTGACAGAATAATGCTAAAGTAGAATATCTATTCTATGGTAATGTGATCTGAATTATTGATTCTTCTTTTGAAGTTGCCTGTGGGATATTATTCTACTGAGAATCCCAGTGTGACAGGCATGTTAAGAAAGCATATTTCCCAAAAACACTGTATTTTAATTTGGAATAGTTAAAAGAAAATCTGCAAAAATATGTATCTTTATATGCAATTTAAGCTTTTGATATTTGTCCTGGTTGGCCATCACATGTCTAATACTGCTTATCAAATATTGGAATATAACATAAATCATACAGTATATACAGTACTGAATTACATTATTAAAATAAACAGCTAGCCAGAGCCTATGGACAAAAGAATGGAATTAAATACAGTATATTATACTGTAGGAGAAAAAGGCCCCTGTCTAACAAAGAGACATTACCCCTTTATTATTTGCTAAAGGAGTTATGTCCTCGTTTCAGTACTTCACAAAACAGCTGTTTGTTACTATACCGCTTATGGCATGTATTGATGTTGAGAGCGATACGTTCCCCATTGTCAGCAAGAGTGGCCCAGCGCAGCCTTTCCGGCTTCAGCGAAGCCTTCTAGGGTGGTCCCTCATGGGTGAGAGAGTCACAGTCATGCACAGGCTGGCCGTCGCATATGGGCATGACACAGCAGCCAGCAAGAGAGAGAAAGATGTCACCAAGGAGGAGGACATCACTAGACCTCACCGGAGAGGTAGTAACGGTAAATACCAATAACACATTCATTAGTATCACTGTGATAATAAACAAAATATGCTACTGGTATTAAGACTCATTAATGGGGCCCAAAGTTTGGTAAAATTAAAATTGAAATAAAATCTCACTAATATGAAGCTGTTTGTAGTTACAGCCCTTGTTAATCTGGCTTTGACTGTGTGACACTGGAAAAAGAGCCACATACAATATGGATTTTAAATGAGCAGGTATTTAGGGCAATAAAAGAAAAATTCATATTAATGGAGTCAGGGCCTGAGCAAGGTTTCTCGGCATCCTAGGCAAAATTTCAGCCTGCTGCCCCCCCCGCCCCAAATCACACACCGAGTCTTAATACATACAGGAAATGCGGTAAAACCCAGGAAACAGGTTTTATTGCATGTTACTGTTAGGACATCCCATCCAGCTGACTCTTAGTGGGAACTTCAGTACAGATTGCTGCTGTAATGCTACGGGCGTTCTACCCAGGGTGCACAAGAACTGCTAGACCAGGCCTGGATTAAGCCTTCAGGAGGCCCAGGGCACCTTAGACAGGTGCTATATATATATATATATATATATATATATACATATATATATATATATATATATATACTGCTCAAAAAAATCAAGGGAACACTAAAATAACACATCCTAGATATGAATGAATGAATGAAATATTCTTATTAAATACTTTGTTCTTTACATAGTTAAATGTGCTGACAACAAAATCACACAAAAATTATCAATGGAAATCAAATTTATTAACCCATGGAGGTCTGGATTTGGAGTCACACTCAAAATTAAAGTGGAAAAACACACAACAGGCTGATCCAACTTTGATGTAAAGTCCTTAAAACAAGTCAAAATGAGGCTCAGTAGTGTGTGTGGCCTCCACGTGCCTGTATGACCTCCCTACAATGTCTAGGCATGCTCCTGATGAGGTGGCGGATGGTCTCCTGAGGGACCTCCTCCCAGACCTAGACTAAAGCATCCGCCAACTCCTGGACAGTCTGTGGTGCATCGTGGCATTGGTGGATGGAGCGAGACATGATGTCCCAGATGTGCTCAATTGGATTCAGGTCTGGGGAATGGGCGGGCCAGTCCATAGCATCAATGCCTTCGTCTTGCAGGAACTGCTGACACACTCCAGCCACATGAGGTCTAGCATTGTCTTGCATTAGGAGGAACCCAGGGCCAATCGCACCAGCATATGGTCTCACAAGGGGTCTGAGGATCTCATCTCGGTACCTAATGGCAGTCAGGTTACCTCTGGCGAGCACATGGAGGGCTGTGCGGCCCCCCAAAGAAATGCCACTCCACACCATTACTGACCCACTGCCAAACCGGTCATGCTGGAGGATGTTGCAGGCAGCAGAACGTTCTCCTTGGCGTATCCAGAATCTGTCACGTCTGTCACATGTGCTCAGTGAGAACCTGCTTTCATCTGTTAAGAGCACAGGGCGCCAGTGGCGAATTTGCCAATCTTGGTGTTCTCTGGCAAATGCCAAAAGTCCTGCACGGTGTTGGGCTGTAAGCGCAACCCCCACCTGTGGACGTCGGGCCCTCATACCACCCTCATGGAGTCTGTTTCTGATCGTTTGAGTAGACACATGCATATTTGTGACTTGCTGGAGGTCATTTTGCAGGGCTCTGGCAGTGCTCCTTCTGTTCCTCCTTGCACAAAAGCGGAGGTAGCGGTCCTGCTGCTGGGTTGTTGCCCTTCTACGGCCTCCTCCACATCTCCTGATGTACTGGCCTGTCTCCTGGTAGCGCCTCCATGCTCTGGACACTACGCTGACAGACACAGCAAACCTTCTTGCCACAGCTCGCATTGATGTGCTATCCTGGATGAGCTTCACTACCTGAGCCACTTGTGTGGGTTGTAGACTCCGTCTCATGCTACCACTAGAGTGAAAGCACCGCCAGCTTTCAAAAGTGACCAAAACATCAGCCAGAGAGCATAGGAGCTGAGAAGTGGTCTGTGGTCACCACCTGCAGAACAACTCCTTTATTGGGGGTATCTTGCTAATGTCCTATAATTTCCACCTGTTGTCTATTCCATTTGCACAACAGCATGTGAAATTTATTGTCAATCAGTGTTGCTTCCTAAGTGGACAGTTTGCTTTCACAGAAGTGTGATTGACTTGGAGTTACATTGTGTTGTTTAAGTGTTCCCTTTATTTTTTTGAGCAGTGTATATATATATATATATATATATATATATATACACAACAAACAATGATAGGTGGCACTCACAGACTCGTGGAATGATGACAAAAACTTCACCCCGTGAAGTGTTTATTAAAGCAGACAGGTAACGTTTCGGGGACACTGCCCCTTCCTCCCCGAAACGTTACCTGTCTGCTTTAATAAACACTTCACGGGGTGAAGTTTTTTTCATCATTCCACGAGTCTGTGAGTGCCACCTATCATTGTTTGTTGCATGTTGGTGGACTGCCATGTCCACAAGGAAGTGCACCACAGCAAGGTAATTTGGAAGAGTGCCGGGGTGAAGATTGGATATATATATATATATATATATATATATATATATACATATCCAATAGTAAAGCAGGAGCACTCACCAGTCTTTAAAGTAGCAAAGATTATTTAATCAGGTCATCAAAGCAGAGTTCTGATCGACGTTTCGGTCTATATGCAGACCTTTGTCAAGATAATTACAAACTGAACAGATTACCCTTATATACCCTACATGAACCCACCCACCAATTAATCAAAGCAACACCCCTACACCCCAAATCAAAATCATAATCAACATATCACGGATATTATATGTGTGTGTATATATCATAAATGAATCAACACTTGCGTTGCCAGTCATCACCTTACCCAATTCCAAGTCAAGATCCAGATATCGAGCTGTGCATAACATTAAAAGCACATTTTCTGCTTAGTACTCCGGCGTGCGTTCCAGGGCATCCCCACTTCCTGCCTATGGAACGCATCAGCTGACCGGAAGTAAAGGGAGAGAAAGCCGAGACCAGAGTAAAGATACACTATACTCACACTGACAACAACATCGCACGTTCCCATAGGCAGTAAGAAAGCCCCATTCATAGTAGAGAGCATCACAGAAACCCACAGCGTAGTGCATAGAGTCACATGATCGCTACTCCACATTCAGCCGCTACGTTACCATGGCAATACCCAAATGAGCTAAGGGCTCAAACGTGCGTTTCAAATATATCCTCATATCCTGTATATGGAGCGCATCAGCTGATCATATGTACAGCGCTGCCATGGAGACGGAATGTCAAGCCCAGAGAATAAAATATTGTGTATTTCTCAGGCAAAGAAAGTGGATAGTCTAATATCCTAAAATCATAGTTAAAGCGTCACAGATGTTAAAAGTAAACTTGCTAATCACTTATAATCAAAGATGATAGTCTGGCAATCGGGTATTTAAGTATCTAGATTTAGACTGGATAGGCCAGGTGACATTGGCATCAAATTAAATCGTCAAAATTAGTAAACAAATGAATCTACAGAAGCAAATCAACTAAGAAAAAAAGGGAGAAGAATGCACATATTGAATCTATATATATATATACACACACATATACATACGCGTATACATATATATACACATACACATTTGACAAGTTCAGAAGCTAGACCAAATAGGAATACAAAAAATGATGATAAAAAATGGAGAGAAAAAATGAAAAAATTAAATGAAAAAGTATATAAATGATACGCTACCATCCAAAAAATGGATCTTTAGAAAAATATCAAAATTAAAAAATAAAAATAAAAATAAAATAAAAATGAAAAATGTAAAGAAAAAATCCAAGGTTACTCCAGGAAGATACTGTAGTGGATGCCATCATTCAGGCCACGAGGTCTTATAGTGTCCAGGCGGTGTATCCAAGCCGCCTCACGTTTCAACAGGAGTTTCGCCCGATCTCCACCTCTTCTTGGTGGTGTCACTCTATCTATCACCATACTCTTCAGGGTTGCCAAGGGATGGCGGGCCTCATAGAAATGTCTGGCCACAGGTTTATCAGAGTTGCCCTTAGCAAGGGCCTCTCTCACAGACAGACGATGGTTTGCCATCCTTTCTCGAAAGGGGCGAATTGTTTTACCCACATACACGAGGGAGCAGGGGCATGTCAAAATATAGACAACAAAATCGGATGTGCAACCCAATCTGTGTCGAATAAATATTTTGGCCCCAGTATGTGGATGATGGAAGTACTCTCCACTCGTCATACTTCGGCAAGTTGTACAGTTAATGCATCTATAGCATCCCATTTTTTTCGGTGCCAGCCATGTGTCTGCACCAGATTCAATAGGTCTATCTGGTTGCATCAAAATGTCCTTCAGATTACGTGCCCGTTTGAAGCTCAATAAGGGTTTATTTGGTAATCTTTTGGTTAATGCTGGATCAGTTTTGACCATTGGCCAATGTTTGTTGACCACCTTTCGTATAGTGGATCCTGCTGTACTGAAAGTGGTTGAGATAACAAACGGGTCTTTTTCCTGTACTTTCTTCGGTGAGTGCCCTGCATGGATCTTCTTTGCCTTATCAAGGCAGTTCATAATGGTATGATCATCATATCCTCTGGCCTTAAATCTATTTTTCATATCCTCCAACTGTATTGTGGTGGTGTTTGAGTCTGAGTTGTTCCGTAGAACCCTCATAAATTGAGAAATGGGTAAATTACGTTTCAGTGATCCTGGATGGTAGCTATCAAAGGACAATAACGTATTCCTATCGGTCATCTTCCTGATTTTAGGATATTAGACTATCCACTTTCTTTGCCTGAGAAATACACAATATTTTATTCTCTGGGCTTGACATTCCGTCTCCATGGCAGCGCTGTACATATGATCAGCTGATGCGCTCCATATACAGGATATGAGGATATATTTGAAACGCACGTTTGAGCCCTTTGGGTATTGCCATGGTAACGTGCGCGCTCCAGGAAAAGGGGGAGTGGCCACTCAAAGGGGGGGGTCCTTCAGTGTAGTAGGACCCCTTATACTATCTAGTACTGATGCCCCTTTCACTTTATAGCACACAGTATGACACAAAATTCACATTATAGCACACGGTATGAGCTGAAATTCACATTATAGCACACAGTATGAGCCAAAATTCACATTATAGCACACAGTATGAGCCGAAATTCACATTATAGCACACGGAATGAGCCAAAATTCACATTATAGCACACAGTATGAGACGAAATTCACATTATAGCACACGGAATGAGATAGATGTAATGGGAGCTGCGGTCGTTAACCGCAGCTCCCATTACATCTATCTTTGTTTATTAGCCTTGTTGCCTTCATTGGTGTGTGGTTCGAGGGGCCCTGTCACTAAATGTCACTGTTATGTTAGGTTTTGCACAGCACCGGCTCGCGTTGACGCGACCTCCGGCTTCCCGGTTACTATGGCTACACAACGCCACGTCATCACGCCGCGCCGTCTGTGCGCCAGATCCGGGTCCCGAAGGCGCATCCGCGGGTGGTGCTTCTTCACGGCGGGCTTCTCTCAGGTATTTAGGTAAGTAATGTTTGCATGATGTTTATTTCTGATCACCTTGACAAAGGGGCGTGCGAGCCCCGAAACGTTGGTTCATTTGCTGATGTGAATACACGGTTTCACTGCTTAAGTCTCTGAGTGCCGCAGGTCTTTTTTACCACGTTTATTAACACGTTTCTCCTGGAGGCACCGGAGCCATTTTTCCATGGATGAGAGGAGTGCCGGTCCATGAACAAGTTTATATATATACATACATATATATATATATATATATATATAATTCCTTTCTCGCTTCCAGCAACCCATCACCTCTACCTCTTATATATTTAAATTTCCAACCTCAACCCCGCACTTTACTGTATAGATTTAATGCTCCCCCACCCCCAAAGTATTTCCCCTTCCCACCCTGACCCTTTATACTTCATGGCAGTCTGTTCTTGTTGTGCAGGGCGGGATTATGACGGGCGTTACCACGGAGAGGAGGGGAAGACAGTTGCTATAGCAACTGTAACAATATCCGTCAGCGCTGCTTAGTTTATGTGCATAGAGCTGCTGCCGACGGGTTACACAGTCACTCACACTGTCCGTGCTAAAGGGATGCCACGGCGCGCGGCCGCCCAGCTGTTATCAGCCGGCAGCACGGACAGTGTGAGTGTACCCCATCGGCAGCGGATCTATGCATATAGAGTAAGCAGCGACCTGCCAGATATTGTTACAGTTGCTATAGCAACTGTCTTCCGCTCCTCTCCGCAGTAACGCCCATCATATTCCTCTTAAGGAAGAGGAGAATGCATTCATTGGCAGCGTGAGCTGCCGCCCGCAGGTGGCCGGCACCCATAGGCAGCTGCCTAAAGCTGCCTAGTGGTGGCGCCGGCCCTAATGGAGCGGTCCCAATATCATAACAGAAACACAATATTTTCAGATGACATTTTTATATACTAAAAACATGCATATATTAGTCACAAGTGTAAAAGCTTCAAAAAATTACAGAAAGAATGTTTAAGCGGAATGTAGTTATGATCTATCGGCGGTCAAGATCCCGGCGGTCAGCATGGCGATGCCAGGACCCTGGACGCCAGATTGCCGGCAGGGGGCCCAGGACTATTTCCACTTGTGCCCACGAGACCCATAGAGTGGGAATAGAACCTGTGGTGAACTCAGCGTGCCTCCGAGCCTGTAGCGTGGCGAGCTCAGCGAGCCAGGAAGGGGCTTCGTTGCACTCGCCCCCCTGCCGGCATTCTGGTGACCGGTATCCCAGCATCTGTATGCTGATCAACGGGATCCCGTATATAAGAGGTAGATCCTGGTCACGCATACCCAACGCATTTAAACAGACAAAAAAAGTGCGGAATGGAGGCATACCCAGGCCCGGCGCTACCCGCTCAGCGAAGGGATGCAGTGCAGGGAGGCGCTGGGACGGAGAGGCGTTCTCCCTGCTCTGCATCCCTTCCCTGCTGCGCCGTCCTGTTCCCCCCTGCTGCTGTGCCTGCCACTGTATGACAGTGACAGGCACAGAGATGATAGTATGTGCCACAGCCGCCACTGCGTTCCTGGAGACCCTCATGTTGCTGCTGTGGCACCGGGTCCCCCTGCGGCTGCTTCTGTAGAATGTGCCAGGTGCAGTATGGGCCTCCTGGGCGGCTGAAGCAGAGTGTGCATCGCTGAATAGCGCAGGGAGCGCCCTGCCTCCTGGGTCACTTCAAGCTACAGCTCCGTAGCCACCCGGACTTTCCCACTGCTGGATGTGTTGAGCTTCTGGGCTGTGGTGGTGTTCTCCACTGCCAGCTCCAGCCCTGTTGACATGGAGGCTGGCAGCATGAAAAGCCTCCTCCCCACCCCCATCACGGCTGTGTAGGATCAGATGAGGGGGCGGAGCTACACGGGACAGAAAGGGGCGGGGCTAAACAGGCAGGAAGGGGCGGGGCTAACCGGACCAGGCTGCTGTAGAGAGAGGTACTTCCGGATTTAGGTAAGTGGAGGGTGAGAGAGAAATGTGTGTGTGTGTGTGTGTGTGTGTGTGTGTGTGTGTGTGTGCGTGTGTGTATATGGTGGTGGTGGGTGTATAATATATATGTGTGAATTGTGTGTATGAGGTATGTCTGTGTGCGCACGCTGCGCATTATGAACGCTACTACATGGGGGCCATTACATGTAAGGACGCTACTACTACTGGGGGGTATTACGTATAAGGACGCTACTACTACTGGGGGGGCATTACGTATAAGGACGCTACTACGGGGGGGGGCTTTACGTATAAGGACGCTACTACTACTGGGGGGGCATTACGTACAGGGGGGCATTGCTGATTTGTATAAGGACGCTACTACTGCTAGGGGGGCATTACGTATAAGGATGCTACTACTGCTGGGGGGGGGGGCATTACGTATAACGCTGCTACTACTACTGGGAGGGGGCATTACATATAAAGAAGCTACTACTACTGGTGGGCATTACGTATAAGGACGCTACTACTACTGGGGGGGCATTACGTATAAGAGGAATAAGATTGTGCTACTGTGTGGTGTAATTTTAAATGGGGGTACTATTGTGTGGCCATGCCCCTTGTGAGACCACATCCCTTTTCCCGGTGCGCACCAAAGGCGCACGCTGACCCTTTGTTGAATATGGGAGGGCGCAAATTTATAGTTTGCAGGGGGGCGCCGAACACCCTAGCACCGGCCCTGGGCATACCCCAGTATTCTCACCACTACGGAAAGTAGCCTCAATTATTTCTGAAGATAAAATGTGCTTCCTTGGGTTCTACTTTTGTAAATGACTAGATTGTAGTTTAAATAGTTTAAATGTTATCTTCTGCTAATTTCTATGACCATGGCATTTGAATTTATTTTTTATTATTTTATTTTGATATTGTTGCCTTTTAAATAGGTATAAAAATAACCTTATCCACAACACAAAACAGTTATGTCTAAGCAAAGCAAATAGAAACTTGTGGCTGCAGTTTTTCCCTTTAACATACATTATTTTTTACCATTTAGAAGGATGACAAATTGATCAGTCATGAATGTTCACCAAAATTTGACTTCAAGCAATGGTGAAGTAGCTGCAGCTTTGGCACTTGAGCTGTGTGCCTGTTCTTGCATTTTACAGTTAACAAAATTCAATCTTGGA
Organism: Pseudophryne corroboree; assembly: GCF_028390025.1. Lineage (NCBI taxonomy): Eukaryota > Metazoa > Chordata > Amphibia > Anura > Myobatrachidae > Pseudophryne > Pseudophryne corroboree. The sequence goes on along the minus strand of NC_086445.1, from coordinate 458,801,910 downwards.
ACAGCAGGAGGGGGAAGCACTGCTCTCATACAACCAAAAATCTCCCCTTAGTCCTGGAAGTTCATTATCGCCTCTCTAAAGCATGACGGTGGTGTGAAATGGGTTAGACGCACGGATGCCTCTGTTAACGGCCAAAGAAGAAAAAAAAAGAAAAAAAATGATAAAAATAAAAAAAGTTGCACATCATTAGGAATGGAATAAACGACACAGAGGCACAGAGCAGAAATGATTTGATTAGCAATTTCCACTTTTGAAAAGACCTGGAATAGAACCAAATGACTATAGAGAAGGTGTGATGGAGTTCTTAATTGCTGTAACTGCACAGGGAGAAGCAATGATTTGTGACATATAATACAGCACAGTACGCTAACGCTAATAACTGTTAATTAACTGCGGCAATGATATACTCCAAATGCACATACGCGTTACTATAATTTCAAGATTAAAAGCTGCCCCATTAGAATTGGAGGCATGGTAGAGAAATTGAGTGGCACCTCCAACCTCTTAAAGCTCTGTTAACATTCTATATTGAGTGAAGTGTCCAGGATGGAAAATATGCCCAACTGTCAGTGTGAAACAGTTACTGAATGACTTCTTCCTCAGGAGAACCACTTATTAATTCTGAAAGGCTGTTTTTGCACCAGACCATCTGGCTCTGTTCTGAAGGTTTCAGAGGCTGCCAGCAAGCACCGATTCATATTGGTCCCCATCAGAGAATGGCTACTAGCTATGGTACAGTATTCATCAATTTATTATTATTTAAATTTGTTAATTCGTATACTGTCTTGCATCATAGAGATTGTGTCTATTCTATTATATAAAGCTGTAGTAATTGAAAAGGACCTTTGTATGAGATAGACTTAACTGACTGCATAAATTTAGTTTGCAAGCTTTTTAGACTACTATTGGCAATATTGTAATTCAGAAGACAGCTTCGTTAAACACACAGCTACAGAACAATAAACAATCAGCATCCTATCATCAACATAATTATCAGTACAGCCAGTGAGTTAAAGTTACAATTCCATATTGGCAGCCTGTTTTGAAGCACTGAATTTGTCAAAAGGGTAGATCCTATTAAGAGCATAGAGAGTGAGTTGCCATTGAAATAATGTAGAAATGCTGACAATAACACCGCAATCCACCCCCTTGTTGCCCGAACACACACTGGACTTGCAGACAATAATCAGCAAGTCTGGGGGTACTGCAACCAATTCACAGCTAATAGGATTGATCCAAAAGTTGTCAGGCACCATTGCAATTTTTTTTACATCCTCTCCACTGACCTCTCTCTGTCCATCTCCAACTTCCTGTCTGCCATCATTTCCTGGATGTCCTAGCACTTCTCCCCATTTTCTCTCTCTGTTGTTAACATACCCCCCTCTTCTCTTCTCCAAGTCTGCTGCCTCAGTGTCATCCTTGACCACTCTCTCTCTATCACACTTAATATTCAAACCATGGGGTCTATGTACTAAGCCTTGGAGAGAGATAAAGTGGACAGAGATTAAGGGGTCTATTTATTAAGACTTGGATGCAGATAATGTGGATGGAGATACAGTACCAACCATCCAGCACCTAACTGTCATTTTTCCAACACAGCCTGTAACATGGCAGTTAGGAGCTGATTGACTCATACTTTATCTCCGTCCATTTTATATCCATCCAAGGCTTAGACCCCAAAGTACCAGCCAATCCTACTCCTGACATGTTACAGACTGTGTTTGAAAAATGACAGGAGCTGGTTGGTTGGTACTTTATCTCCATCCATTTTATCTCTCTCAAAGGCATAGACCTCCATGTCTCAGTCTTACTACTACCTCCTCCAGACAGTCCTTCCTTAACCCTGGTGCCTCCATAACTGTTCACGTTTTCATTATTTTCCGCTTAGAGTACTGCAGTCAGGGGCGGATTGGCCATAGGGCTCACCAGGATGATTCCTGATAAGTCGACGTCTCTGTGGGGCTTGTTTTGTGTGTTGTCATGTGACCCCAGCCCACACATGACAGGCAGCCCACTGCACTCAGTACACTGCATTGTCCCATTCATTATGTTATTCCATCTCTGCAGCACAGCAACTCTGCCATCCAGTGATGCTGTCATGGCTACACGGTATGTTATAACTTGTGCTGCCCATGTCGGACCACTTCTACAAAATTTTACAGGGCCACTTTTAGTTCCCAATCTGCCCATGGTCTCAAACCAAACTGCAGCAAAAGATGCAAGGAAGGCTACAATTGCGTAAAATCAGGCCCTATAAGGAGAGATCCCTGCCCCTCAACAGATCCCACCTCTCACAACATACCTAACCAGGGCTGCTTCCATAAGTTTCACGGGCTGATTTCCATCCCAATCCGACCCTGACTGTAACACTCATTCTTACTGGCCTCCTTTTCTCTCCTCTCTTTACTTCAATCCATTCCTAATGTTGCTGTTTGTGTCATTTTCCACTCACAACATATGGCATCTGCCTCCCCTTCTGCAGTGTACTTCACTGGTTCACTATCCAGTGTCCATCATTTCTGGAAATGCTAGGCTTTCCCTGGAGACTGACTGCACTGCCAACTCCTCAGTAACACTTGCCTGGTGCTGCACATTAATGTCAGAGTGCAACACCCAGATCCCTGTCATGAAGGAGGAGTCAGCCTTCTGGAAGGGTGACACCTGGGTGCAGTCCAAAACGCCCTAGTGACGCCAGTGCCTGTAGGCTACAATGGCAAACACCAACTGCAGATCCTGATAGTTACTGGGACTATATTCATTAACTCAAGAGATATCTGTGACAGGATGCAGGTAAATTGCTGGCAGTCGGGATCCTGGCGGTCAGGATACCGACGCCGGAATCCCGACTGCTGATGATCCCGGCTCACACCCACTCGTGGGTGTCCACGACATGCATAGAGTGGGAAGAGAACCTGTGTTGAGCGCATCAAGCCACCAAGCCCACAACGTGGTGAGCATGGCATGACGAGCGCAGTGAGCCCACAAGGGGATTCTCTGCACTTGCCCCGCTGCCGACATACTGACGGCCAGGATGTTGTTGTCTGTATACTGATGGCTGGCATCCTGACCGTCTGTATTTCATACTGATGCCATCTGTGACATCTCCTTCATTACTGCTCTGATAAATACAGCCCCGTAACTTAATAATTCAGAAACGGCAGTTTTTGCATGGTTTTAAAACACATTAATAAATAGGGTCTTAATATACAATTGGAATTGAAATTTGGTGTAAATAACTAATGGTAATATTATTTATTATGTATGGTTTTGCAGATGGAACTGGTTATGGCATCCAATTATCCTGTAGTAAGAATAATATTTTATCTTAACAAAGTATTTAGTGGGAGCTTGATCACCTTAACCAAATGGTTACAACTACATCAGGAATTTTTTCATGTCATCTCACTGTAAATCTGTTGTGTGGCCATTTGGCAACATCAAACCGACCATTACTATCAATTGGCGCCATCATTCTGTGAGACGTATTTGTATTTGTATTTAAAACATGTACAAGTATTTTTTTCAATGGGACTGATAAAGGGTTAAGCACTACTGGTGCAAATGCAGCTGCCAGGCTATTATCCAAACAGCCTCATTCCAGCCACGTAATACCCATCTCTACTCCCTCCACTTGCTGCCAGTAAGATGGTACATCTATTTCAAGATTGGCTTACTGACTTTCAATGCCCTACAAGGCCCAAGGCACATGAAGCAGCTCCCGATACCTTACTGCCCCATTCAATTGCTGTAATGTGTACATGAAGAAGTCCTGTGATGTGTACAAGAAGCAAGTCCTAGAATCTCCTGTAATTCATCTGAGGGTAGAGCTTTTAGCTTTTGCAGCTCCGACTCTATGGAACTCGATGCCCTGCACAGTTCAAGAGCCCTCCACTCTAGAATCCTTCAAAAACCGATTCATGATTTACCTATTTACTTAACCATTTCACTAATGTAACTTTAGTTCCTAAAAATAAAAACACACCCCAAATGCTTAGTTATCTTTTCTGTTAAGCTTATTGTATATTTTGCGTTGTAAATGCAGATGTAAATTACTTTCAGTCCTATTAGGAGAAAAGTGCTATATAACATTATTATTATTATTATTATTATTATTATTATTATTAAACTTTGTGAAATTTTAATTTCATTACAACAATGCTAATAGGACCTGCCACCACCTCTACTACCTTTTCTTACCAGGTTATATATAGGCAATTTTAACAGTGTAAACCAATTTTAATGTTATTGTTGCTTTCTATGGACAAACAGCAAGATACTATTTCCACCTTCCAGCATGTCATCCTGAATGTCAGGGGATTCAAACTGACATGGCAATCTCTATTCACACTTATAGCATGAACTGTCCCTCCACAATGTCATTCATCTGACTGGGGAATTCAGACTGCCAGTCTGAGTAGAGTATTGGGAAGTCCTGCTGTCCTGACATCAGGGATGATGCGGTGGGGAAATCTAAAATAAAATAACTGGCTAGAAAGTTGGCTGGTTACAGGTACCTATTGCTTTCTGGGGATTAGGTGGGAAGTTCATATGACAAAAATGCTGATTAGTTTAGTAGGAATAGCATAAAAGAAGTAGTAAAAAAAGGACTTATCTTTTCTAGGACTTATTTTGCTTCATGTTTTATATCACAGAGGATTGAAACAGAGGGGCCATTATGGATTGTATACAAGTTGGCTGCAATTACACTTGCATTGCATGCCTGGTACTGAATGTGAGTATATGCCTATATGCCAATCTGAAAGCATCAATATGTCTGCCCTACCCCGTTCCCAGTGGCGCAAAGAGAGGGGTGGTGGAAGAGTGTACTATTACCTGGGCCCATGTCTGATGGAGGGGCCCAGTGGGGGCCAAAGCCCCCCTCCTTACCTGGCAGCAGTAGCTGCCGCTTTTCTCCTGAGCCCAGCATGCTGCAGTGTGCTGGGCTGCAATGTGGCCAGGGAGGCGTTTAATATACAATTTCTTCTGTATTTTTTTCCAAGGGTACATGGTCACTCCTTCTGTGATTAGGCCACACCCTCGGTAAAGTACCTGGGCTTTCTACTGCCCTACCCATTCCATATGCTTCACAGCTATCATCATTATGAGTGCTCACTTGTACCACCCGGAACCGTGATGTGAGAGATCCATCTTAAAACAGAGGGAACTTTATGTACTCACAAATCAGAATTGCCCGAATTTCCATCAGCTGTACATGCCCACACTAATGCTGCTTTCAGATCGCAAATGCTGGATCTTACCCGGTAAGAGAAACGTGTCCTTACCGGGTGGGATCCGGCATTTCTCTCATCTGCTGGCTTTCCTACCCGGCAATATACCGGGTCGGTTGCCATAGCAGCGGGGGGTGCAGCAGCAGCAGGGGTGGAGGTGGCGCTGGGAGATGAGCTCATCTCCTGCGCTGCCTCTCCCTATGCTGTGAATGGGAGCCGTGTCGCATCGGAACGGCTCCCATTCACACTGCACCTGACCCAGTATTCAACCCGGTAATATCCCTTCTTTTTTACCGGGTTGAATTACCGGGTCAGGCGACCCGCTAATACAGCAAAGGTGCTTTCACATCGCACACTGACCCGTTTTCGACACGGCAATATGCCGTGTCGATACCGGGTTATTTGTGCGATGTGAAAGGGGTATAAATGTATCATACATGCGAGCACGCTGTTGTAGCAGTTGGAGATGTGTCTAAGGGGGACATTTACTAAGCAGTGATAAGAGCGGAGAAGTGAGCCAGTGGAGAAGTTGCCCCATCAACCAATCAGCAGCTCTGTATCATTTTATAGTATGCAAATTATAGATGTTACTTCAGTGCTTATTGGTTGCCATGGGCAACTTCTCCACTGGCTCACTTCTCCATTCTTATCACTGCTTAGTAAATGTCCCCCTAAGAGGCTTATGACTCAGAGTTACCTGTAGATCCATACATACGGCTACAGAGCATTGCAGAGTGTGGTCACACAAATGTTACCCATGCTGACCAGCAAGTAGGCGTATTAGAAGTTAGAAAGTATTTCTTATTAACTTATACACCTGTATTGGGTAGGTGAAAACATACGCCTATGAGAGCGACTAGTGGTATACCAGGTGCATATGCCAAAACTAAGGGTCTGATTTGGAATTGTATACAAACCTGGCAGTTTATGTACAAATCCTATGGTTAGTTTTCTTCGCATGCGCAGATCAGGTTTTGCAATACCGCTTGCAGCCCATCCTTAGTCACAGCACGACTGACATGGTGCAGTGTTTGGGGGGGCCCAGGGTCTGCATTGTGGGACGTGAACTTCCTGACCTCAGCTGTCCAGATCCTACAGCCAGTGGTGGTCATTCCGAGTTGATCGCAGCCAGCAACTTTTTGCTGCTGCTGCGATCAACTAGTCCACGCCTATGGGGAAGTGTATTTTAGCTTAGCAGGGCTGCAATCGCTTGTGCAGCCCTGCTAAGCTAAAAAAAATTCAAGCAGAAGTAGACTAGGCCTATACCTACTTACCCTGTGCGACGATCTCTGTGATGCTGGAGCCAGCTTTGACGTCAGACATCCGCCCTCCGTTCTGCTGGACACGCCTGCGTTTTCTTCTCCACTCCCCAAAAACGGTCTCCAACGGTCCGGATCCACCCAGGTACGCATTCGTATTGTCAATTTTCTTTTCGGTCGGCTCTGCGACCGCTTCCTTCGTTAGAAGCGACGTAACCCGGCGACCCCTGTCGCCGAGCAACGTCGAGCACGTGCATTGCAGCCGCCGCACATGCGCATTCCGGACCCGTTCGCACCGCAGCGATAAACCGCTGTGTACGAACAGGTCGGAATGACCCCCAGTGTGAGTAAGCTTCGGCTTATGCAGACTGATTGCAGTCTGCTATCATTGCGAATCGCTACGCAAAGGTGATCCATTGCAGGAGGCGTCTATCACCTACAGACACCTACTGCTGCATTTTCATTTTTTTATTTGTATGGTATTGCACAACTGCTTCCCTGTGGCTGTGCAATTCCATACAAATTGGAATCAGGCTCAAATTTATATCTGCCATCCCCATAGTTTTCTTATATGGACTACTTAATAAATTTTGAAATGCTTAGCTTCTCAGTGCTTGTCTCCATCAGCTAATGCCATCTGAAGATAGCATTAGTCTGCTTACCTCTATGGGGCAGCTTAGTAAAACATGGATCTTCTGCCTATCAGAGTCAGTGCCGTAACTAGGCATTTTAGCGCTGTGTGCAAGAAACAACATTGGCGCCCCCCCCCATGTAAGATAGGGGCAGTACGCGTCGTAGGCGCGCGGAAATTATATAGGGGAGTGGCTTCATGGGGAAGGGGCGTGGCCACAAAAGTCTCCATTCTTCAAATTACGCTGCACAGTAGCGCCACTACACCAGGTAGAACCCCTTTTATACATTACAGCAGACAGCTTCCCCCTTTTTACACATTACAGCAGACAGTCCCCCTTTTTACACATTGCGGCAGCCAGTCCCCCTTTTTACACATTGCAGCAGTCAGTCCCCATTTTTACACATTGCGGCAGCCAGGCCCCCTTTTTTACACATAACGGCAGACAGCGTCCCCTTTTTTACACATTACAGCAGACAGCGTCCCCTTTTTTAACATTACGGCAGACAGCGTCCCCTTTTTACACATTACAGCAGACAGCGTCCCCGTTTTTACACATTACGGCAGATGGTGTCCCCCGTTATACACATTGTGGCAGCCAGTCCCCCTTTTTACACATTGCGTCAGCCAGGCCCCCTTTTTACATATTACGGCAGACGGTGACCCCCTTTTTACACATTGTGGCAGCCAGTCCCCCTTTTTACACATTACGGCAGCCAGTCCCCCTTTTTACACATTACGGCAGCCAGTCCCCCTTTTTACACATTGCGGCAGCCAGGCCCCCTTTTTACACATTATGGCAGACGGTGTCCCCCTGAGAGAGAGAGAGAGAGAGAGAGAGAGAGAGAGAAAGAGATACTTACCATCTCCCTGCTGACAGGCTCCTCGTGCAGCTCCCTCGGTGCAGGCAGGTGAGAAGGAGGAGGAGGGAGGGGGACTGGAGCTGCAGCAGCGCTATTTCATTAATAGCAAGCGGCGCTGCAGCTGTCCCCTCTCCTTCCGTATTGGCTGCCCGGCGCTGCTGTGGATGCTGGGATGGAGGAACCGCATCCCAGCATCCACAGCAGCGCCGGGCAGCCAATACGGAAGGAAAGGGGGCTGCTGCAGCAGCTCTTACTACCAATGAAATAGCGCTGCTGCGGCTCCAGTCCCCCTCCCTCCTCCTCCTTCTCCGCTGCCTGGCGTTGTAGCTCTCCTTCACAGTGCGGCGGTGGCGCACGGCGCAGACTTCAGAGGCGGCATGTAATGAGTCAATTTGACTCATTACATGCCGCTGGCCGTGCGCCCTCAGGGCAACTGCGCTGTGTGCCAAGCCCACTTGGCATACACGTAGTTACAGCCCTGATCAGAGTATTTCTTTGCTTATGTGCGGCCTGATTGTCTGGCTGAATCCAGACTCGGAGGGAGAGAGTCAGTATTAGTTATCACTTTACTTTTTACCAATCACTACAACAGGCTCTTATCAGAGCCTATACTCCACGACAGGGACGTGCGTGAGCTAAATAGCTCAGCAGGCACTGGCTAGCACCAGAGCCAGATTTACATGCAATATATGAGCCAAAACGTACATCTGGGCATTATACACAGGTGCAGCAGTATAAACGCCTGGAAATTTGGTGAGTTTTGATCAGAGATGTGCAGAAAAGATAGACAGGTGAGGCACTGCCTCACCTGCCATATACTTTTTACTCCAGAGTTGTGGCTATAAAAATTATTAGAATAATGCAAAGAAGATATTTGAAACATATTTTTTTTATTTTTCATATATTTTATACAGTAAATACTCTGGTACAAACGTTAGTATAACAGGAAAGGCTCTGATACACCTGCCTCACCCCACCGCACGTCACTGCTCCACGAAATTAATCATGACAAATTGCCCTGAAATCACATTTCAGATTAATATTATGCATAACTAAAAAAAATTATTCTTTGGTACATTAAAGCAAATGTTAGTAAATATGCCTCTGTATTCGCCGTGCCTAGCTATGGATCCAAATTCATGAAGACCGCAATCTTTGTATTCCAGCAAACAATACATGATGTAGTTACACCTTCTCTTTCCAACTCAGCATACAAAACAAAGCAGATGAAATTTCCAACGCGCACAAAAGAATTATTACGCTGTCATAGATTATGTGCTTAATCTTTCCTGGCAACTTTTTTACATTTCTGAGAGTTATGGGTTTGAAAAGTCACAGCTAAGATTACTTAATGAGCATTTGCCACCCTGGAAGTGAAAGTAGTTCGGATGTGTTTCAGTCAGCTGTTAGCTTTATTGCCTCTCTTCTGTACTAAAAGTGACAAGTAGATCACATTACAGAGAGCTCAGATGTGTTATGTAGATGAAGCCTGCAGCAATATCTGCCTGCTCTCTATTATTTATGATGTCTATATAATACAATGGACTGAGATTTAAACCATTGTGATGCAGTTTGTTTTCCAGGGGTGCTAAAGTACACCACATTTTACAGAGAATTGCATCTCTGTTACATATTAATCAAATCTATCTTATATGCGGCTCTTATGCTGTAAAATAAAGGCAAGAAAAGATTAAAGCTTTTGGCTTTTTCTCAGCTATCAAGGACTGGCAATAAAATAATAATACAGGCTTCTAAATAATGTGTGTGTGACAGGTCTTTGCTCAGTATTACAATCTTTTATAGAGGTTAACTACAAAATAAGTTCCAGTGAGTGATTAGAAGAACAGGCCTGCGTCTCATGCTGTAATGCAAACTACTACATAATTCTTAGGACTGCTCATTTGCACTGGTCCAAAAGCTTGACAAGTTTCTATCTATAGCATTAATTGTCTACATACAATCTTTGCTGATGGTGTCAGTCTTTTTTCTGACTATAAAGCTACAAAGCATTTGTTATTCCAGCAGTAAATGTGTGTATAACAATACGACTGCCACATCTACATGTGATAATAACAACCAAACATCATAAGTGAATACATATCAACGCCCACGTTAGTGTTATGGTAATGAAGTGAAATCAGTTTTTCTTCTTTTAGGATGAAATGGAGCTATACATAGTATTCTTTATGACTATAACTAAGGCGCCAGACACTCTAATGCTAATACAATTTAGTTGCTGTGCAAGTAAATATATATAGAATACTCACTATAGCAAATTATAAGGATGTTATGCACACAAAAAATTACAGTATGGGAGAAATGATGTGCATTAGTGTTGCTTCACGCATTACGCAATTCCAAGTTGAGTTTGAATATTAGACTGATATTAGCCCTACTTGTGTGTTACACATGTATTTACACCATGATGCATTATAATACATTACTGCCTAATATCTACTGAGTGCCCAGTTTATCATGTACATGTATCATTCCTGTGCAGTAGCAGGGGATGCAGTCAAGATCCCGCCGGACGGAATCAAGGCGGTCAAAATACCGACACTGGAATCCCGACCGGCACAATCCCGACATATTCTCCCTCCGTGGGCGTCCACAACACCAATAGAGGGAGAATAAATTAGTGTGCCAAGCGTAATGAGGCACTGTGCCCACAGAGTGGCGAGCACAGCGAGCCCGCAAGGGGCTGCGTTCCACTTGCCACCCCTGTCGGAATTGTGCTGGTCGGGATTCTGGTGTCGGTATTTCGACCGCCGGGATCCCGTCCAGCGGGATAGCAGATATGTGCTCTTTAAAACTGTCAAGCAGTTTCACATTGTGTTTGCAGTTTAGGAGAATGAACTGCAGTAGGCACTGATACCACTTTCAGACTTATGAGCCGTGAATTTGCTGTGTCTAGCAGGTGGCAAATTCCCGGGTCTAAGCCCCGACCAATGTAAAGAGCAGGGTCGGGGACATGAGACAGTCTTGGGTCATCTGCTTTCACACTAAGGAAAATCCCAGGTTGCTGTGCGTACACTTGCAATAACTGGTATGCAGTTGAGATGGCGGAGGTCAGGATGCTGGCTGTCAAAATACTGATGCTGGGATCCCGAACGCTGACAATGCCGACATTCAGAATCCCAGCTAACAGGGGCTATTCCCACTTAAGGGTGTCCACGACAACCATAGGGCGGGAACAGAACCAGTGGCGAGCGCAGCGAGCCACCGAGCCCACAGCATGCCAAGTGCAGCAAGCCCACAAGGGGACTCTTTGTGCTTGCCCTGCTGCTGGAATACTGACGAATGGTATGCTGCTGTTGGTATACTGATCATCAGTATATCATACTGATCCCCAACAACCTGGGATTCTGCTTGTAGTGTGAAAGGGGTATTAGTGACTTGTCACATAGCATGGTGTTGGTAGTCAACGTCAGGAGTAAAGAAATTGCTGTGCTACAGTCAGTACTGACAACCAGTGTTGGCAAAAGTGGCATGTCATGACATGAATCAGGTGCATGCTTTCATGGCAGCAGTACAGTCATTTATCAAGTAACTTTCTGCGCCATAGGCTAATTAAAGTATGTGTGCATGGCATAAATATTGGATTAGCCCAATCAAATTCCAGTTTTGAAAGATTACAACTAATGAATGATCATTTGTGTCATACTTGCCTACTTTTGAAAAAGCCTCTCTGACTAAAGAATTCAGGCTAGCAAAAAAGCGGTTCTTGGACAAGCTGACAAACGATCTCTCCACCAATGACCCCGTATCTGTATGGAAAGGAATGCAATCCATAACCAATTACAAGAAAACATTGAATTCCACCATCATGCATCAAGACCTAGCAGATGAGCTGAACCACTTTTATTGCAGATTCGCAAAAGAAGTCCCCTGCGACCCAAACAATCACCTCTACGAGGCCCCAAACACTGACGGCCAACTCCAGGCACTGAAAGCTCCGGGTCCTGATGGAGTGCCACCATCTTCCCTGAGAGCATGTGTAGGTCAGTTCTCCCAGATATTCTCTAAGATCTTCAACAAATTACTGGAGCTGCAGAAAGTCCGTTCCTGCCTCAAAAGGTTCACTATCGTCTCGGTCCCCAAGAAATCCTCTATCACGAACCTGAACGACTACAGACAGATAGCACTGATGTCTGTGGTTATGAAAACGTCCGAGTGTCTGGCTTTGAATCAGCTGAAAACTGTGACTGGCACCCAACTGGACCCCCTACAGTTCACCTATCAATCGAATCGGTGTGTTGAGGATGCAATCAACCTGGGCCTGCACTACATTCTACAGCACCTAGAAATTCCCCGTACCTACACAAGGGTCTTGTTTGTCGATTTCAGCTCGGCCTTGAATACAATCATCCCCAGCATCCTCCACCCCAAATTACTTCGCCTAGGAGTCCCAGAAGCTGCCTGTTCCTGGATAGTAGACTTCCTGACAGATAGGAGACAGGTGGTGAAAGCGGGGGAATTCACCTCTCAAGCATGGTCCATAAGTACAGGGGCCCCTCATGGCTGTGTCCTCTCACCCCTGCTCTTCACCCTGTACACAAATGACTGCACCTCAGAGGCGCAATTAGTAAAGATCATCAAATTCACCAACGACACCACCGTCATCAGCCTCATCAAGGATGGGAACGAATCGGCTTATAAACCGGTTGGCCCAGTGGTGCAGCCACAACAACCTTGTGCTCAACCACTCAAAACTGTAGATATGATAGTGGGCTTCAGGAAGAAGTCAGCTAGTGCACCTCCACTAACGATTGCTGACAGTGTGGTATCGCTAGTGGACTCCTTCAAGTTCCTAGGGTCTACAATCTCCCGGGACCTTAAACGGGGGTCCAACGCTGACGCCACTGTTGGGAAAGCACAGCAGAGGTTGTTCTTCCTCAGGCAACTAAGGAAGTTCAACATCCCACAGAAGCTTTGCTCCTCTGCTACTCCGCTATTGTGGAGTCGGTACTGTGCTCACCGATACTGGTATGGTACGGCTCCGCCAGCGCGAGGGACAGATGCAGGCTCCAAAAGGTGATCAGAACTGCAGGGAAGATCATCGGGACCGACCTTCCCTAAGTCCAGGACCTGTACCTGTCCAGAGCTAAAAAGTGGGCAACGAAGATAGTAAAGGACCAGCTACACCCCAGCCACAGCATGTTTAACTTGCTTCTTTCAGGCACACGTTACAGGGCCGTCCCCACCGAGTCCACCAGAAGCCTCAAAAGTTTCTTTCCCCAAGCGGTCCGCCGGCTGAACTCCTGAACATTGACTGACTAGACGTACATGTAACTCACTTGTGTCCCTACGGTAAACCTATCTGTATGACTTTACTTGCCCCCCCCCCCCCCCACACACACACACACACACACACCTGCTTATCTGTTAACTACTTGGCTTTTTTTGATAGCAAACCGAAGACAAATTCCTAGTATATGCAAGTATAACTGGCCAATAAAGCTGATTCTAATTCTGATTTTAGGGAGATTGCGAAAGCAACAACACCAATGAACTTGGTGTTAAAGTGGACGTGTACTGCTCCACCATATCATCATTACATTGTTGCTCAGTAAGATCTACTTGTTGATGAAAAGTCACTGATACATTTCAGGGCTTGTTCATGTATTGTGTTCCACTCACATGTGGTTCCATATTAGTGGGCACGAAAAACCTTATTTAAAATGCATGTTGCCATAGGAATCATTGTGCCTTATAACCAATGCAGGGAAATGGCACTGATGATCCCATATGAATGTATATATCTCTGATCTCTTTTTTGTTCCCCAAGTTTACAACAGCTACATAATGTGGGTAAGGTGTAATAAGGGAGATTGCAAGACTCTTCACTCTTCAGGGAGTCAGGGAGTTTTCTGCTATTTCAGGGAGTCTCCCTGACTTTCAGGGAGGGTTGGCAAGTACAGTATGATCTTTGTGCAATGTCCATGACCCTACACATGTGTTTAGTACAATATGTGCCCATCCTTCATTCACGATTCCTGAAAGGTACAAATGTATTCCATTGATTCTTATGATAAAATCTGACACACACACCAATGTAGCAACTTAATTATCCAGTAACAATCAATTGCAAGACAGCAAAGAACCACTATAACACCAAATTAAACTTTTCATTTATGAAGCTTGGTGGTAAAATACATTGATTATCATTATCCAGGTACCATACTACCTACTGTTCTATTAAAAAGTGAAGTTATTTATTTTATTACCAGTTATTTATATAGTGCACACACATATTCCTCAGCGCTTTACAAAGAACATTCACATCAGTCCCTGCCCCAGTGGAGCTTACAATCTATATTCCCTACCACATGTACATGCACACTAGGGTCAATTTTTGTTGGGAGCCAATAAACCTACCAGTATATTTTTGGATTGTGGGAGGAAACCGGAGTACCCGGAGAAAACCCACACAGTTACGGGGAGAATATACAAACTCCACACAGTGCCATGGTGGTAATCGAACCTATGACCTCAGTGCTGTGAGGCAGTAAGGCTAACCATTACACCATCCGTACTGCCCAAAGTTCAACAGATGACCCCGCAAACACATTTTGATGTCAATAGATGGAATCACTCCCACATCTATAAGACTGTATCATAGATTTCACTCAGTTGTGCTGCTCTAACGTTAAAGATCCTGACACTGTGTATAGTATGTCTCCATCAATCCTCAAAACAGTACATTTCTGAAGGCCAAGTCTGCCATCCTGTAATTTTCACTCTGTTTAGATAGATGAGCTTTCTTCCAAACACTGTTGTAACCTACTGCAAAGAAAAAATGTAGACTATAATGGATTATTTTTTACAATGTACTAAACTTCTAATTCATGTATTAAAACTAATTAGAACATTATTTATTCCTTAAATTCCTAGAATCGCAAAGGCACATACAGATGTACTGCTGATGTTGGATGCAGTTAAGCAAGTTGCAGTTTCAACTGAGACTCATGGTCTACGGAAATGTCAAGAAAATGTATTGGGTATTCCTAGGCAGTGACTGGGGGCTGGGTATGCGGATGCACACAGATGGTCTGTCTTATGAGTGTTTTATGGGAGTGTTGCAGGTGAGGCTTTGAAATGGGTGGTCTTCTGTATGCCGGCGGTCGGGCTCCCGGCGCTCAGTATACCGGCGCCGGGAGCCCGACAGCCGGCATACCGACACTTATTTTCCCTCGTGGGGGTCCACGACCCCCATAGAGGGAGAATAAAATAGTGTGGTGCGCGTAGCGTGGCGAGCGCAGCGAGCCCGCAAGGGGCTCATTTGCGCTCGCCACGCTGTCAGTAAGCCGGCGGTCGGGCTCCCGGCGCCGGGATGCTGGTCGCCGGGAGCCCGACCCCTGGCCAGCCGTAGTGAACCCTTTGAAATAATAGTGTGCATGGACGTATAATCGTTCACATTGGCTGATGCAAATTTTGATTGGTGTGTATAAAAAGCAAGCACCAAGGGGTACACAGAAAAAGCTAGGGTTTACAGAAGTAGAGATGTTGCCCATAGCAACCAATCTGATTCTAGTTATCTTCTAGATGGTGTTAGATAAATGATAAGTAGAATCTGATTGGTTGCTATGGGCAACATCTCCACTTCTATAAACCCGCATTTTAGTAAATATACCTCCAAGTGTCTGAAGATGCTCAGTGCTGGCATCTCAGTCCTTGCACATTCAGACACAATGTGTGACTGGTAACAGATGCCACTGTGTACGACTCAGAAATAGGCCCATAGATCTTACTAAAGCATGTAAATCACATTGGGGGTCATTCCGAGTTGTTCGCTCGCTAGCAGATTTTAGCAGCATTGCACACGCTAGGCCGCCGCCCTCTGGGAGTGTATTTTAGCTTAGCAGAATTGCGAACGAAAGATTAGCAGAATTGCGAATAGTAAATTCTTAGCAGTTTCTGAGTAGCTCAAGACTTACTCCTACACTGCGATCAGCTCAGCCCGTTTCGTTCCTGGTTTGACGTCACAAACACGCCCTGCATTCGGCCAGCCACTCCCCCGTTTCTCCAGACACTCGCGCGTTTTTCCCTGACACGCCTGCGTTTTTCCGCACACTCCCAGAAAATGGCCAGTTTCCGCCCAGAAACACCCACTTCCTGTCAATCACACTCCGATCACTTCAACGATGGAAATTCTTCATTTGGACGTGAGTAAATCTACTAAGTTTTGAGCTAAAATACTTAGCGCATGCATACTGCGTACCATGCACATGTGCATTTTCGCCTTAATCGCTCCATTGCGAAAATCGGCAACGAGCGAACAACTCGGAATGACCCCCCTAGTTAGATCAAGAAAATATAGATTGTCTGGTAAAGATAAAATAAAATCACATTTTAAGAAGACAGGCTCTTCTGGTGAGCAAATCTCCCAATCGTCCCAATTTCAGAGGGACAGTTACGCTTTTTTAGCACTGTCCAGCTGTCCCCCAGTAAGTGGGGAGGATAGGGGACACTGTCACTGCTGCTCTAGCAGTGGTGCGTCCATTCAGTGTGTGGAGCGGTGCAGTGCAGCTGCCAGCGTGCAGTGCTCACCCCCAGTGTAATGAGAAAACATCATATTTTCATGGGGGAGGGGGGAATTTTCAACACCAGCAACGGTACCAGATCTCGCACCCTTTGTGGGCTGAAACCAGTTCCAATTTGCACAAAATTGCTCGAACTTCTGTGGGGTGATGACGAGCACTTTTGTGCAAGTTTAGGCAGCCATAAAGTGCAGTCGCTGCCGTATTGACTCCCACCCGCAAGATCATAACAGCTAATTGGATTGACCCCATAGGGTGGAATTCAATTGTTTTTTAAGTAGCGATAACTAATGGGCACCTAATTTTGAAATTCAATTGTTTTTGGTGCGCTTTAATTATCCCAACCAGTGGCGGCTGCAGAGGTGGGGCTGCAGCTCAGTTCAATGTTCAAATAGGGGAGCCACAGCTACTGCCAGTGAGTCAGTTTGGGGTGGCAGTTGGTGGCTCCCCTATTTGAACTTTGAACTGCGCTGCAGCCCCACCTCAGGAGCCGCCACTGATCGCGACCAATTTTACGCAGCCAAAGCCAACTATATTAATGGGCGGGATGGCAAAAGTGATATTTGGCTTTACAAACAACAGACACTTTTCAGGAATTTCAGCTCTCCACCTCCAGGGGGGTTGCAAGCTGAAATGTATGCAGCTGCGGCTAGTATTCATGACCAGTTGAAGAAAAAATTGAATTGCTCCATCGTGCATTCAAAACAATTGAATTCCCCCCCCCCCCCCCCCTACTGCCACAGCATTAATACATGGAAATTCTTTAAATCACTGCCAAATTTTCAGCCTTTAGCACAGACACCTGCTGCATTAGACTTTAGTTAGACGGAATTGTACAGAAACCTCTTTGCGGCTATGCAATTCCATACAGACATGAATCAGGCCCAAAGTTCATATTTTTCGATGTACAGGTTTTATTAGTTTATTTTATGAAGCCGCATTATGCTCTACAAATAATCTCATGTTTTAGTCAGATATTTCTAAATTGTATATAGCCAAAAGTTCCAAATGTCAGTACAAACATGTCTTTTATTATTAATAATAATAATAATAATAATAATAATAATAGTAGTTATTACATGTTTTTAATTGTCAAAGCAAATGCTTGTTTGCATTCAGTAGGATATACAAGCATGTGTGAGTGCTAAGGCAGCTGGTTGGGGCTATGTGTGCTGTATTTACTCAATTCTTTTGTCAATCATCATAAATGGTGTTATAGGTCATTAACAATTCACTGAGCATAATTAAAATTACATTAAAGTTTACTTGATCATGTTCCTATTAATTGGTAACATGCAGCCTTTCCGCTGACCCAAACATGTCTTATTATTTTCTTTTAAGTTTCATTTTATCACTATTCCATGATGGCTTCAGCAAAGAAAGGTCTAAGTGCCAAAGCATTAACCACCAATTTCATCTTGCTAATGTCTTATATTAGCGTCTGGTTGTGATTATGAGGAAATGAACCCATATTGTTGTTTTGTTTCTATTGAATTTAAGGATTCATTTGCCTATATGCAGTAGAAAAATAGGTAAAAATGCTCTCTGTTTTTGATTCGAGTTTCGTACATTTCCTGCATTAACACGTAACTGGTAGGGTTTGCTGCATTCTCTTTGGATGCAGCTGCTGTGTGTAAGTATGCTAATGCTGCAGGAGGCATCATGTGTTAATAGCCGCTTCCTGCAAGCTTCTGTGATCTTCTGCTGCACCTGAGGATGCAACATTAGAAAACATCAGCCATCTGAGTATGCCTCAGGCTAAACACGATGGCCTGTGTTCTCACTATGCTGGGGCCAGGCAATCCACATCAGAAGATGCAGACCCTGGCCAAGGCACGCCTAAAAAATGGTTTGAAGCTCAGCCCCTATCACCGCCCTCGCTCTGCCCACTAAACAGCTTGTGGGCACTGCGAGTGACAGAGCAGGACCCGTTCAGCACATTCACAGAACAGGTCCTGCACATGCATAGTTCACCCGCCATCGGAGTAGTACGCAGACCATCTGATTTGCGTACTATTCTGAATCAGGCCCAGTATTAACATTTTAGAAAGTACCTTTGACTCTTATATGTCCCATTTTTAATGCGCTTTTATTGCATTTATTATTATTGCAATTATACATAAGTAGCAGTGACGTGCGGTGAGGTCAATGACTGGGGAGGCACTGGCCAAAATTCAGTGCCTCCTCAGCTCTCAGTGTAGACAAGTCACCTCCTCCCCACCCCTGAGAAGCAGCCAACCTCGCTTACTCCCCTCCACAGAAGTAAGCTCTCCTATACCCAGCACCGCTAATCTGCACCTCATTCACTCCCTCCCCAGGCCTCAGCAGCAGCCAGCAGCTGACCTCACCCACTCCAGACTCCCCTCCTCATCAGCAGCCTTCTAACTTCCACCTCATGGCTCTGCCCTTTCTCCCCGCACCTAGCAGCATCACTCTACTCACCAATCGTATCCCAGACTGAAGAAAGTAGGGGCCAGGGTAAGGGCATCATCTTCAGATTCATTTGGCATCCTCCTCGTGGCTTGCTGGGCTCCTGGACTGCAACACTGGCGTCCTCATGATCACAGTGACTGGCCTTGCTGGGACTTCCTGCTAGTTGACTCAGTCCCTGCGGTGATGCATTGTCCCTCGGCGTCGCTGACTCTGTCTGCCTCCTCTGGGTCCCGGACAGACATCTGGGCCATTGCTGATCATGCAAGCCTGCCCAGGGTAGCGCTGACTGACAGTTATGTCAACCAATCAGGGAGGGACAGACAGCAGTGTGTCACGCCCCCTCTGGATCCATCTCTGCATCTGCTTTCAAAGCCCTGTCATTGAGGCAGAGTTAGAGGTGCCTCATCCCCTTGTTTTTTTCCAGTGGGCTTTTCCTCCCTGCGGCCGTAGCTCCGCCTCCTGCTTCACACAGTTTATAATGGTAAGTGGGAGGCAGCACTCTCGGTTGCCTCCCATCCAAGTATGGCTAGGTTTTGTACTACAAAAAAAGAGTAGAATAATACAAAGAGGTTAGTTATAACACATAATCTGTGTTATATATATCAATTTTGTATTCTACTAATCATCAGATCAGAATATGATAGCCTCCCCTGACTGCACGTCTCTGATATGTAGCCCCATAAAACATCCTTGAGCAAACCATGCGATCCAGTGGAAATGTAACAGACAGCATGGAAAACTGTCAGAAGATGTCTCAGGCACCCTTTGTGTGGTGTTGTTGACTAACTGAAAACATTGGTGTATTTGGCAAAGCCTTGTATCATGTGTTGTTGCCTTGGGGGAAACATAATGAACTACCGTTTTATTTCTAAAGTAAGACACTCGCATGTATACAAGAAAGCTACAAAGCAAATTGTTTGTTTAGATATTAATGCACCATATTCTAGAATTATCTCCTATTACATCGTCCACATTTCCCATTAATATGTACTTGCGATTAGTGGTGGATTTGACCTATGAGCTGGGGCAGGCTGTATTAACCCATGAACGGGTCCTAGGCTTTATAGCATTTCATGCCTCCTCTGGAACTTCAGTCTTTCACCCCACTACAGTGACACTTGGGAAGCAGAGCTTATGCCATGAATTACACTTTCAGTATGCATACGGACACCGATACCCAGTTGAAATACAGTATGCTGAACTCTTTTCTCACAGCGCAATCATTCTTTCTTTTCTCTTTTTAAATAGTGCTGGTGTGCTATCGGTCCACTATTTCTACCCCCTCCCCCACTGTCTCAAAACAACCTCAGCAGACTACCAGTGTGCCTTGCTATGGTGCAAAGTGCCTTTAACCATTGGAGCCCTATGGAGTAGTAACAGTGCCTCAAAAAAAACTACTGGATGGGCTCTTTGCCTAATCAGCCTTACGGATAATAAGGTCCTGGCTGGAGGGCTGCAGCACCCCCAGTATAATTTGCCACTCCCAGTGAGCCGGTGAATCCACACACTGGCATCACTGATCGCAACTTCCCGTTGGAAGCACTATTTGCTAATCACATTAAGGTATGTTTTCATCCCCTGGAACTACCAGTCCACGATTTACATGGTGTGCTCTTCCAATAGTAAGTCACTCCTCTGCCTTTCCAACAGCTTTACCCAACTTTTAAAGGGTGCGGCCAATGCAGTCCCTAGAAGCTAATGTTTGTGTGCATGTGCTGGTCCCACCACTGCTTGTGCGCATGTGCCAGTCCTGGCACCTGCTAGATCCATTGCACAGGCACTGGAACTGTCTCTGAACTGTAGCATTGGCAGCCCCCTCATACAAGAGGGTGGAAGCCAGTACTGGTTGTGGTTTGTTCGAAAATCACTGTTTCATCACTGTTGGCATCAAGTACACAACCCACTTGGAAAGCCTTCAGTGTCATCACCTTTCCAAGTATTCCAAGCAGAACACAACATGCCTGCAAAAAAACTGCCTGTAAGGTATTAATTGATCCATAAACAGTAGTTTATGTTGTCTATGCAGCAATGAAATACAAGCCATCTGCACTGCTTTCTTCTTTTTTACTTGTACTTGGGACCCATTGTGTTCCATTGATATGTGTGCCCATTATAAAAACACACTCATTTGTGCATGTCCTTATATTTTGGTATGTTGAGGGGCATGCCATATTGTTAATTATTGGTTATTATATTACTATACACATAAGGAAGGCTAACTTAGTCCAGACATACTGCCAGGTAATGTTACCAATTCCCATTCCTTTTATGTCTTTACCTACTGTATAATATACAAAGAACAGGATCTGTTGGGGGTACTTCAGGATTGGAAATAGAAATTCCCTGATACAGAATAATAGTCAATAATAAAATATATTTTTTTTAAGCTTCATCACTAAATCCGGGCATACATTATGTAATTATCAGCCCAATTCGCTGATTATCAGCAGATTGGGGCAATAATTCCATAGTGTATAACCGTTCAGCGATGAGCGGATGTTCGGGCATGAAATATCTTCCAACATGCCCAACTGATCTGATCATTGGTCAGTCACATCTCCCAGTGCTCCCAAGACCGACTGCCCAACATTTTCCCCATTCCTTCACAACATAGTAGTTGGGAGATGTTTCCTCCCTGGGGGCGGAATGTACTAAACGGAAAATGCAGTAAACAAACGTTTACCGAATTCTCCTAATGTACTAACCCCCGGCTGCCGGGTCAGCGCTGCGGAGGAGTTTGCCAGCTTTTGCTGGCGATACCCCATAGAAGCCTATTAGCTTCTCTCCGCAGCGCTGTGTGAGGGATCCGATCAGATCCCCCCCTCCCCCGTCACCCTGCGCATGTGCAGACTGACTCCTGTGCCAAATCCCGGAAGTCAGGCTGCCGCTGCGCATCACGGAGGACAGCTCTTATCAGAAGAGCTGTCCTCCGCAATGCTGATCGCATATGTAAGTACATATGGGATCAGCATCGTGGCGATGGGTGGCGATGTACATTAGTACATCTCGCCCCAGGAGAGAAAAGCAGATATCATGGCCACTCACAGTGCATGTCCAAAATATCTGATGGCTTTCACTTTCAGATACAATGCCTATTGGTGTGACAGACATTTTATCTGACAATGTATGCCCAGCATAAATAACCTAGGCTACAAGTAAGAGCTGCTGTGACATGTTGCTGTCATACTGCAGCTCGTGTATTGACTTCCCTAGAAGACAATGCAGTGTGCCTAGTACACAGTTCATGTCTTAATTACAAACCTGTATCCTTCATCTGCACATCTTTTTGTAGATTAATGCTTATACACAGGGATATGACAAAATGTGCTGAATAGATGAAACAAATATAAACGGGATCAGTATGTGATCCCGGGGAACGGGATCCCGGCTGTCATTATACAGACGTCGGGATCCCGGTCGTTAGAATGCCGGGGGGGGGGGGACACGATCACAATGAAGCCCCTTGTGGGCTCGGTGGCGAGCTTCGTTCAACACAGGACACCCACAGAGGGGGAATCACCTACCTCACCAGTAATCCGGCGGCGGTATGGTGCCCCTGGTGGGACCGCTGACCGCATACCATATAAACATATGATTTTGGTCATACGTTTCCATGTAATGTAAGTATATTCTTTTTATATATTTAGATTTAAAAATAAATAAAAGAAGTGCTTAGTGACAGACCAATGAAAATCTCACACTAAATATAATTGAGTTGTTCATCATTCATTGGGGCCTATTTATTATTGCTTGAATTTTGACACCATTAATTAACATCTGTTATTGCTTGGTTTTGCAGCAATAACAGAAGTCTTAACAGTGCAGTTTGCTATTGGATACTGGGACAGCGCAGCCACTTGGAGACAGTGTAGTCGATGACTTCGGGGATCTATGGCAGCAGCTGAAGTCATTGACAAGACAGGTGCATGGATCGTGTGGCCTGCTCATCCGGCCATATCTGCAGCCTCAATTTGCTGACCCCAGCTGTTGAAGGCTAACTCCTAAAACAGGGCCAAACTGCTCATCTGGCACTTCTGGCAAATGCCAGAAGGGCCGATGGTCTGGTGATCCAATCTAGTCAGAGATGTGAAGGCCGCGCGCAGTGCAGCTTCTGGCTCTCTGGTTTATCCGCATTCCGCCTCCCGAAATGCTTGTTTCAAAGCTGTTTTATCTTTCTATCTATCTATCTATCTATCTATCTATCTATCTATCTATCTATCTATCTATCTATAAAACACAGGAGGATAGACACTTTTTGTAGTACAAACCTAGAGTACATGATACAGATGCTTGCTTTACATATTGCTTTTCTTCTCATGTCAGAAGTGAAACATCAATACAAATAAGAAAGCTAAGCCTTCTACCAGATTGCAATTTCCTGTCTGTTTCACGCTCGCCTATAAATAGTAGAAAGACCTGTCCTGTACTATCTAGAGTGCTGATTATTCAAGTGCCATTATATCAAACTGCTGAATGACTTTGATTGCGTTTGATTAAGTATGAAATATGTTATGAATCCAGCTTACCCTTAGTCACCCTCCTTCCATAAATGTTAATTAGGTTTCTCAGATACAGGAGATCGGAAAAAACTGAAAGCTATATAATGATCTACCCACTGGGGATTTTCAATCCTGCAACTGCTGACCAGACAGCAGGGGGAGGTGACCTCACACTTGTCCTTCTTATCATTCACTAATAACCATTAGAGACAATAGTGAGATCTCACACCTGCTGTCTGGTTGGGTAGTATAGGCATTGGAGGGGGGCCTAGCAGTAAATCTCCACTTTACATTGCAATCTTTTGTCACATACACAAACAGAGATAAAAACCTACACTCAAGGGAGTCTGAGAAAATAATGACTAAGTATGTTTTGTTATAGGGCAAAGAAAATCCAGGCACAGGTTTTAGTAACTCAAACCAAGATTTGATTTTATATCTAATTAAAGAAAGATATATAGACACATCCCCTATCTGTATTTTACCAACTAATTACAAAAGGATTATTATTATTATTATTATTATTATTATTATTATTATTATTATTATGTAATGTTGTTAGTATTATTAGTATTGCATTTTACAACAATTTTTTAGCACAATCAATATTTTCCTTTTTATGAATAGGCTAGTTAATCTTGGTTTGTAATATTGAGTAGGCAACTGAATTAATTGTTTTTGTAATGGTATAGAAAACCAAAATGACACTTAACAGGTTTAAAGAGAACATAATGAGAACATAAAAAAACACAGATCATAAGTTCCTTGAAAGAAACCAGGTTTATTGGATTACTAATGACTTGACAGCAGGGGGAGGTTCATTCATATGTAAACTGTATAAGGAAGTCCACATGTGGCTGAGGATGTGTTGGTTATTCTTAAAACCTGGTGGTCTGTAAGCCCTGGGGTCCAGAAGTCATGCCTTTGATTAGGAAAAGTCACAATAAGCTAAGTACACTCTCTGCGGACAGGATTCTCCTCCCTTCACATAGAAGTGTGTGGGTACAATGATAAGCCCATTCCTAAATATACATGGTTTTCTCATTATCTTATCAGTGGTGTTAAATGAAAAATTTGAAAGAATGAAAACTGCAATTTAAAAATGTTTCTTTTCGATGATCTCTATTCACAAAGCTCTGAAAATCCCTTTTTCATTTGTCAGCTTTGAAAACAGGTCTTTTCATAGCCACAGAGTGGGTTACTGCAGTGTTGGATAAAGCATAATGGCATCTCAGGTACTATGCTGTACTTATCTGGTCTCGCACACGTGACTGCCATGTCACACATTCACAGTTTTAGTAGAAGTGTTACCTGGGCACGCGTGACCTTATCAGCTCACATATGCCAGTGTAGAGACTAGTGTCCTGCCTGCACATGCGCCCATACATCTAAAACATAGTACATCACTACAGAAAAGCCATACTGAGGACCAGGATACCGTAGCACATCGGAGGAACCAGGTATTAATACAAGGTATTTATTTTTAAATAACTCCATAACTTGTAAAATTGTTGTCTGAAGGTATATGTTAATTACCACTACTCACATTATTTTTTTATGAATAGTGCCCTATACAGGTTGAGTATCCCTTATCCCAATTTCCAAATCCCACATTTTTGGGTCCTCTACTGAGATAATGACATATATATCATATATTATGTGTATATATATATAAAGATATATTATATAGATATATAATATATAAATATATGTGTCATTATCTCAGTAGGGGAACCAAAAATGTGGGATTTTGAATTTTGGATAAGGGATACTCAACCTGTATATTAATTTTTATATGTGTATGTAAATGTGTTTCTGCATGGAACTGTAACTATCCAAAACCTCTCAGTTGCTATGCCTTTCCTTTCAGGGGTAGATTAAAAGAGGAGAGAATCCGTGTGCAGACTCCGTGCGGGCACCCTCCTTTCTGGTAGCATCTGCAGCACTGTAGACTCTGGCTATGTGCCAAAGTCTTCTGCGCATGCTCAGGTCTTCGGGAACATGGCGCCAACGCCTTATTTCTGGGGACATCTCTACTGCGCATGTGCAAATCACAAGGAAAATTGCCGCTGCACCATGTTCCCAGTGATTACTGGCTGCAGCACCGCCTGCGACATGACTCCACATAGAGCACGGTGTGCAATATGAACACCTCTGGGCCCAGGGGCCCGTGTGCACCGCACACCCTACACCCATTATATATATGCCAATGTTTCCTTGCCTATGATCATACTGTATGTGTTTATCCATATACTAAGAAGTAAGGGGTCTATTTACTAAACCTTGGATGGAGCTAAAGTACCAGCCAATCAGCTCCTAACTGCCATGTTACAGGCTGGGTTTGAAAAAGGACAGTTAGGAGCTGGTTGGCTTGTACGTTATTTCCATCCACTTTATCATTCTCCAATTCTTAGTAAATAGTCCCCTAAATGTACTACTGGTACTGGTGGTCGCAACTGGTGAGAACCACCAGACACAGGAATAGTTTTTCCCCCCAAGCAACTACCCTAAAAATTTGATGGGGCGCCTAGCCCATTCCATTTACAATTCAACCTGGCACATGTATCTATGTACCTATCATGCTGCTCTTCCCCATGTGTGTTTTGGTCTTGTTATGTATGTATACTGTCTGAGAGCGGTGGCTATCAGAAACAAATTCCTTGTGTATTGTGCACTGATATACTTGCCAATAAAGTGATTCTGATTCTGATGTACTAATGATCAGTTTCCTCATGCAGTTTCCTCATGCTTGTGCCGGTTTGCCATTTTTTACGGTCGGCTTTTATTAGTTTGCAAAACCAACCATTAGTAAATTTGCAGCTACTATACTTTTCTATATTAAGATTTCAATATATGGTCTGAGCAGCGGCATAAGTTTATACCAGGTGCCTCCAAACTTTGATAACAAAAACTAAAAGTTTTATTATAATAATTAGTGCATTTCCTTAAAGCAACTTCTGCTCGCTTTTCTTTCATTATATAAAACACAACAGCAGAGCACATTGATCTGTTATGGTCTTAGTTCAGCAGCCCCCTTTGTCTTTCTTTCTTGGTGCCCCTTTGACAGCTGGAGCCCAGCGGCCAGTGCCTCCAATGTCTCTGGGAGTTACGCCACTGGGTCCGATGATATAAAGTGTTCTAAAGTCTTGTTTTTGGTTGTTTTATCATCAGTTTTTACTTTTGGTCAGCCATAAAATCTAAAATGCCCTTTAGTAAATGCACCCCTAAGTGTGTGTTGCTGTTTATGTTAGTCATTGAGTATTGGTATATAGAGTTATTGGTTGTTTTGGGGCACAGATCCAGTAGTTTATTTCCAATTTAGTTGATTTGTTTTTTGTGTGTGTGTGTGTGTGTATATAATATATATATATATATATATATATATATATATGTATAGATGTACTGTACATATAGATATATAGATATATATAAATACATACATATATACTGCAGAGACAGGCGGCACTCTCGGCGTTTGAAATAAAGACAGACAAGCAAGTTTGATGTTCAACGTTTCAATGTCAAAGGACCTGACGAAAATGCCGCTTTGACATTGAAACGTTGAACATCAAACTTGCTTGTCTGTCTTTATTTCAAACGCCGAGAGTGCCGCCTGTCTCTGCAGTATATATCATTGGACACAGCGCAGCTGTTACCACTGGGAGGGCACCGGCAATACTATCTGATTTCATGTACCTTTGGGATTTGGGAGTGCCGTGGACTCTGTGCTTTTAAATACATACATATACATACAAACATATATACTGTACACACTCATGCGCCAGAAAAACTGAGACATCTGTTTAATAACATGTAGGTGCTCCTTTAGATCATATTACAACAGCAGAATGACAGGGCATAGCCTGCATGAGTTCTCTGAAGTACTGTGTAGTTAGTGTACACCTTGACCCTTGAATAATAGTTTACAATTCCCTAATAATCACCGGTGGTGAAACTCTGCCACTGATGGCATGTTAAACTGCATCACACATGTATTCTATTGCTTTCATGATGTCAAATTGTAAAAAATGCTCATACAGCCATAATCTGGTGGATATGGACCTGCGCAATGGCGCACTGTTGTGCTAAAAAGAGCCCACCCCCTTCTCAGTCAATTCATGATATGAATGCAAGCAAATGATCTGCAAGGATGGTTGCATAGTGTCTGCTGATCAGTGATGTCTGCAGATGTTTCAGGGGTCCCAATGTGTGCCAGCTGAAAACATCCCACTCCATAACAATGCCACTGCCGGCCTGGGCTGTCCCTTGTGGACATGCAGGGTCCATGACACTGAATGTCATAATGTGAATTGGGGACACTGTGTGGCATAATGTGTACTGGCAGCCCTACATTGTGACATACATGAATTAAGGCACTACTTAGGGGCATAACATTAATAAGATCACTACTATAGGGCATAACATTAACTAAGGGACTACTATGGTTCACAGGGCCGGCAACAGAAATCTTTGGGCCCGGTACAGTCAATATATATATTTATTAATTAAAGCGCAATGGAATTTGCTGTGCTAAAAGAAACTGTTAATAAGTATATATTTATTTTTTATTTATACACATATATAAATATGTATATCTCTCCTTCCTCCCCCACACACACCACAGTCTGTGTCTCCCTCTCTCCTTCCTAACACACACCCCAAAGTCTTTTTCTCCCCAATGACTACATGCTGCATTCCCTGTTCCCCGACCCCATCCCAAAGCCCTGTATCCCCTCACCAATCCACTCTTACCCCGTGGAGCGAGTCACCTGCGCTGCACTACCCGGTATCCAGAGCCAGACACCGCACAGCACGTACCATGCAGCCTTCACACCCCGCCAGAAGATGCTGGTGCAGGGCACGGGAATCCTGGTCAGCAGAGCTGCTGCTATGCCCCGTAATTGCCTACAACAGAGCTGGACCAGGAAGAGCAGGTGCACACTTGCGCCATACAGTCAGTGAGTGTAAGAGCCTTCTGTCACTCTGAGGCTGTGCCCACATTGCATACAGCTCGCAGCCCTATTTGGACAAGACGGCCCACATCTTTTCCGGGAACTAAGCGGCATATCTTTGGGGCCCCTCTGATCCTTGGGGCCTGGTACAGGTGTCCCCTCTGACCCCCACTTATCACCAGCCCTGATGGAGCCCTCGGTGCTGTTGAGAGGCCAAATGGCAGGGTCTGGAACTGGAAATGACAGTCCAATAATGCAAAACGGAGATAAACCTGATGCGGCAGCCAAATCGGAATGTGGAAGTACGCATCCTTGATATCCAGGGATACCAGGAATTTCCCCTCTTCCAGACCTGATATCACCGCCCTGAGAGACTACATCTTGAACTTTAACTCCTTTAGAAAGGGTTCAGTGATTTTAGGTTCAGAATGGGCCTGACCGAACCATCCGGTTTCAGTTCCACGAAAAGGTTTGAATAGTAATCTGTGGTTTGTAAATGAGGAGGAACTGGTACAATGACCTGTGCCTCCACCAACTTTTGGACAGCTTCCTGTAGTACAGTTCTGTCTGCCAGTAGAACTGGCAAGACTGATTTGAAAAATCGATGAGGAGGGAGATTTTTAAATTCCAGCCTGTATCCCTGGGACACAATATCTATCACCCAGGGATCCAGGCCGGACAATACCCAGATGTGACTGAACTGTCTGAATCTCGCACCCACCGGCCCCACCTCCAGGCCGCACAGTCCACCATCATGCGGAGGACTTTGGCGTACCTGAAGCAGGCTTTTTGTTCCTGCGAACCTGCAGCAGCAGGTTTCTTGGATTTAACTCGACCTCCCCTAAAGAAGGAATTGGACGGTTTGTCCTTTCTAGGCTTGTTGGGCTGAAAGGACTGAGATGCTGATGAAGAGAAGTATTTCTTCGGAGCAGGAGCAGCTGAGGAAGGAAACAGAGACTTACCCGCTGTAGCCGTGGATATCCACGCATCCAAAGCTTCCCCAAAGAGAGCCTGACCTGTGTCCGGTAGGGACTCCATACTTTTCCTGGATTCCGCGTCAGCAGACCACTTGTGCAGCCACAGTCCCCGACGAGCTGAAACAGACATGGAAGAGATCCCCGCAGCCATGGAACCCAGGTCTTTCATGGATTCTACCATAAAACCTGCTGAATCGTGAATGTTACGCAAAAACAATTCAACATCCCCTCTATCCATCGTATCCAAATCCTCTAGTAAGGTAGCCGACCACTTTACTATAGCCCTTGCAATCCATGCACTAGCAATAGTGGGATGTAATATGGCCCCTGAAGCAGTGTACATTGATTTAAGTGTATTATCAATTTTTCTATCAGCCGGCTCCTTTAAGGCGGAAGATCCTGGAACAGGTAAAACCACCTTTTTTGAGAGTCTGGACACAAATGCATCAACAATAGGCGGGTTTTCCCATTTTTTCCTATCCTCCTCAGGGAAAGGAAACGCCCCCTGGACCCTTTTAGGGATCTTGAATTTTTTCTCCGGGTTTTCCCATGCTTTCTCAAATATAGCATTCAATTCCTTTGACAAAGGGAAGGTTAGCGAGGCTTTCTTATTTTCAGTGAAAAAGCCTCCTCAACCTGATCAGGTGTGGTATCATTTATATTTAACACATCCCTGAAAGCCTCGATCATTAATTGCACCACCTTTGCAAGAGAGGCAGACCCCCGCAACACATCTCCATTACCGTCTGTGGTATCAGAATCGGTATCTGTGTCATCTTGCGTGATGTTAACAAGCACACGTTTTTGGGGGTATATAGCGGGGCGTCCGGAGGTACCATAATCGGGCCATACTGCCATGGAGTTCTGTAATACCTGGGTTGCAGACTCATTACTCGCAACCCTGTCAAAAATCTGAGTAATCCAAGATTTGATAGAGGAAAACCATTCAGGTTCCCTTGCTGTAATCTGTGCTAAACTAGTGCTATCCTGATTACATGGAATGGAATCATCCTGTGAGGACATATCCTCCGCAGCATATGACACAGTGTCCCTGGACATAGCTAAAGGAGACCACCAAACACTCTACACACACACAGGTGAGGGAAAAGAGAGTTTCACCCCCAAGAATGGCAAGAGAGACACAGAGATTGGAGCCAACCCACACACAGCACTTTTACCAAAGGGAGACCCCTAGTCAGCGCTAACTGTGCACCTTAATAGGATACATAGTCATATTGCAGCCTCTCCCCCACCTTCTACAATCCCCTGGTACCGTTTACAGATAGTTGGAGTTGCCGTGGAGGGACCTTCTATCCTGGTCAGCGCTGTGCAGGCAGGAAAATGGCTCTGAACCGCTGCTGGGTCCGCTCTGAGGAGAATCTCCACCCCCAAAATGGCGCTGTCTTCCTGCTCTTCTTCTGCTTATACTGGCCTGAGGATTTAGTGCTGGCTGAGATCCTGGGACCCCAACAGGCTTCTGGACCAGTGTAGGGTGTAGCGCTGGCTCAGGGTGTCCCTCACAGCGCCGCACCATGTACCGTTGAGCCATCCCCGGAGCGTAGTTAATACTGCGCTCCTACCCTGTTGCCGCCATCTTCACACTGACCCCCCCGCTTGCTAGGGGGGGTCAGTTTCTCACTCATCACCGATTCTTCAGCTCTCCAAGGAGGTGGCGGTATGCTGCTGGGGCGAACGGTCCCCTGTGGCGGAGAACGATCAGACCCTTCTGGAGCTTAGTGTCCAGTCAGCGGAGACAGTGGCTCAGACCCCGCAGGGCGGACACTGCTCCCTCCCTCAGTCCCTCGCTGCAGGGAGGCTGTTGCCAGCAGCCTCCCTGTCAAACAAAAAAACTCTAAAACAACATTTTACTAGGAAAACTCAGGAGAGCTCTCCTAGCTGTGACCGGCTCCTCCGGGCACATTTTCTAAACTAAGTCTGGTAGGAGGGGCATAGAGAGTGGAGCCAGCCCACACTCTCAAACTTTTAAAGTGCCAATGGCTCCTAGTGGACCTGTCTATACCCCATGGTACTAATGTGGACCCCAGCATCCTCTAGGACGTAAGAGAAAGTAGTTTCAAAAGGTTAAATGGATGAAATGTGGTGCAATAGGGAAGAAGGGGCCATTGGAAAAGAAAACCAATAAAAGTTGCATGTTATGTTTGCAACATATGTCAGCATGGACGGGATTATCAATGATAAGGACGATATAAAGCCTTCCTACCTCTATGTCTGTCTGTTTTTACCCAGTTTTGTTCTATTACTGTTTTTCTAATTGTAAAGCGCAACGGAATATGCTGTGCTATATAACAAACTGTTAATAAATAATAAATAAATATAAACATAACAGTAGTCAAAGGTTACAAAAAGGCTACAAAGAAAACACTGCCCCTTTAAATTCCTATTACCATATGTAGCCTGCTTTCTCTTGGCTTGGCTTTGTCTTAAATAACAAAAAGCTTGTATCATAATAATATAAGTAGGAATAATAATTATATCAAAAGATATTTATAATAGTCAATCCGAAATCTGCATTACATTTCATCAAAGCAACAGTTCTGGCCAAGACTGCCTTGAGGCATTAACTTACATTGAACACAACTTGTCTCTAAGGACCTTCCTGGCCCTTTCGTCATGTTGGGCTGACATTTTAATCGTGCTTTTGTGGGAGCTGGCTGGCAGTTTGTCATCAGGAATAGCACTGTGAGGGGCCAAAGCTGACTGCTAGCAGAGGTGGATGCTAAGGGAAGAAGTCCATTCTGACAGACTGAGCAATAATCTGAACTTACTGCACTGAACCCGTGGGACACCAGCAGGACTGCTTTATCTTCTTCATTAAAGTGCGCTAAAAAAATCCATTTTCCTTTAAAGTCCCAGGAACAGATGGAGTAAAATTAATTGCGCCATTAAGTCCCGATAGACAATACCAGAGTGGTTTTCTTTCAATGGTGCATGTGTGTTACAAAGTGCTCTTCGTAAAAGGCAATTACTGCAACATTTGCCATAAAATAAAGGTTGCTTTAATGGGCAATAAACACAGACTTCAAATTTTGTATGAAATGGGTCTCCAAAGGGCGCTGTTATAGGCAGCTCAAAGGCACAACTGACTTTAGTATTTTGCCCTGGCTTCTTCTCAGCTAGCTCTGAAAACAATGATTTCTACCCTTGGATGTTTTCTAATAGAATTATGCATATGGGCATGTGACATTTCAGTTAAATCCAACTTTTCCCTGGATAGAGACTACAGGGAACAGAAACTGTATTACCCAACGGATGCATGTTGCATGGCATGAGACACTAACATTCAACCATTTCATATAATTGTGTGGCAAAATATCAAAACATATGTAGAGCCTATTTTTAAAACATCCATGGTGTGTGTGTGTGTGTGTGTGTGTCTGTGTGTGTGTGTGTGTGTGTGTGTGTGTGCGTGTGTGTGTGTGTGTGTGTGTGTGTGTGTGTGTGTGTCAGTTTGAACACTTGTCCTCTTGAGCAATAACAGACATAAGTGACTTTGGCATAGGGAATCAGGACGCTATTTTGCCATTCACTTTGTTATGTCTGTAAAAGCTAAACAAATTTGTAATACAGTAATTTATGTGTATTCCACAATCTCAGAATTTAAAGACTGGGAGTTGGTGTACAGCACAGCTACTACAGGGATTTCTTTCAGCGGACATGACTGTTCTATATTTTGCAGAGAGTAAAGGCCCATATAGACAGGCCGATGTGGGAGAGATGTGTGTTGAGCGAACCGCTCAGCACACATCTCTCCCACCGCTCCGCACACCGCGATGTGTGCTGAGCGTGCGGGGGGAGACGCGCGG
Organism: Pseudophryne corroboree; assembly: GCF_028390025.1. Classification (NCBI taxonomy): domain Eukaryota; kingdom Metazoa; phylum Chordata; class Amphibia; order Anura; family Myobatrachidae; genus Pseudophryne; species Pseudophryne corroboree. The sequence continues at coordinate 458,768,704 of NC_086445.1, read as the reverse complement.
GGGATGGGGCGCTCATTTCCCCCAGCGGGTGAAGTGAGCGACCCGCTAGATTGGCCTGCATGCACAAGCTATACACTGATATGAGCTACCTCCCACACTCCTGTTTCAATCAGGCTGCAGCTTAGGGGCACTGCATGTGACAGTGCAGTATGAAGTCCTGGGTTCAATTCCCACCACGGCTCTAACTGTGTGGAATTTGTATATTCTCCCCATGCTTGCGTAGGTTTCCTCCATGTACTCCGGTTTCCTCCCATAATCCAAAAATATACTGGTAGGTTTATTGGCTCCCCCCCAAAAAAAAATGTAACTCTAGTGTGTAAGTGTGTGCATGTACATGGGCAGACTAGATGGGCCAAGTGGTTCTTATTTCTAAGGGACATCAACATTAAAAAGGGGTTTTTACTATTTTATCATGCCTTTTTAGGTTGCTTCCTTATTTATCAAAGGCTACAAGGATATAACTCATATCTCCTTGTTACAGCCTGCTGTGAGAATTTCTACACTCCCCATACTAAAATATAGGGATGCAGAAATTGTGAAATTTATCAAACTCTGAAAATGCATTATTTTTGGAGTTTGAAAGGGAAACTGTTCGCCATCCTGAAATGGCGTTCAGTTTCTCGAATGTGTTCACAAGCTGCTGGCAGCTTGTGTTGCAGTGTATGTAGTGGCGGGATCTATTCAGATCCCTCACCGCTGAGTTTTGCAGTGTTGTGCCCCCTGCTTAAACACCTTTTTTGTAGGCAGGGAGTTCCACACAGCACCGCTCCGAGTTGTTTGTGATCCCGCTGCTCCGACTTTATGTGGCCATTCGATTTTGGGTGCTGCACATGCGCAGCATGAATAATCAAACTTGAAGTGATGGCAGACTGTTCGCGCGGTTTTCGGAAGTGGTAATTTTATTACGGTGGCCATAATGAATTCTGAAAAAATTGTGCACGAAAACAATGAGAATTTAGGGGGTCATTCCGAGTTGATCGCACGGTAGCAGTTTATTGCAGCCGTGCGATCAGATAGTCACCACCTATGGGGAAGTGTATTTTAGCATAGCAAGTGTGCAATAATTTGTGCAGGGGAGCTGTGCAAAAAGTTTTTGTGCAGTTTCTAAGTAGCTCTGAACTTACTCAGCCGCTGCGATCACTACAGCCTGTCAGGTCCCGGAATTGACGTCAGACACCCGCCCTACAATCGCCTGGACACACCTGCGTTTTTACGAACACTCCCAGAAAATGGTCAGTTGACACCCATAAATGCCTTCTTCCTGTCAATATCCTTGCGATCGGCTGTGCGAATGAATTCTTTGTTAAATCCATCGCACAGCAACGATCCGCTTTGTACCCGTACGACGCGCCTGCGCATTGCGGTGCATACGCATGTGCAGTAGTGACCTGATCGCATGCAATCAGGTCGGAATGACCCCCTTAAAACTAGAAATTCTCATTGCACAATTTTTTCTTGGTGAATATACCACAATGTTTCTATAATTCTGATAATAACATACAGTAAATATTGTTTTTGTTATAGTTATCCTGTTTATTTATAAATGAAATGTGCAGGAACAGTGTATGTTTCAGCAGTGATAGAGGTCTGGGATGTGTTCTACATTCTTGCTGTGCTGCCCTCTTACTACATATGTCATGCTGGTCTTAGATCACTGTATATTATGCCCTACTGAATATTCAGTGTTTGGCACCCCTCTGTCATCTAATCATCACAGTATAATAGTTTCTGTAATTCTTTAATCTATTTTATTGTATTTTTTTTACATAAAACATGTTACAATTTGCATTGTTTCTAACTGAAAAGTAAATTTGATTATAAATCAATGCATAAGAATATAACATAAAGTTTAACATGAATATGGTAGCATTCAGTGAACAATTTGTAGACAATTTGCTCACAAAGTGACCTATTAATCATTAAATATTTCAGGGATACTCTCCAAAAACAGGTACCTGCAAATATATAGTATCCCTTAGATGTATTACGGTCTCTCCATTTCCATTAGGTTTCTATGGGGCTGCAAAGCTGCCGGTGCTTGGCCCCAATAGGATAATGCCAGCTATACTGGGTGCGAGGGGTGCTATTGCTATAAGGCTGAGAGACGTAGGGGGCCCTGGACCCAACTTTTATAGCTGTGTACTAAATTCCTGCTAATAAATTGGTTCCTCCAATTGGAGGATCATGGGGTGAATCCAGATGAGCTGGCTCTCTATTTAGATATATTTTTGTATGTGCCATAATCATGTGTCTGAACACTAGGCAATTATATGACCCAGAGTGGGTGCTGTTATCAGTTGTAGGGATGCGTTTGGGTTGCGGCGCCCCCTAACCTTTTGTGGCCAGGCAGCTTTTTTATGACATTTTATTTAGAACTTTTTAATACATTCCAATAATTTAGTTTTTTTTGCTTTTTTCTTATTAACATTTACTAACACCTTAGCCTTTCACCAGTGTGCTGCCCTGGGGAACTGGTCTTCGCCGACTTGGTGGGGTTCCACGCCCTGGACTTAGTATTAGGGACCTCCAGTATCAGAGATGCAGTGAAGTGGCCTGGATACTTAGCATTTTTTTGTAAATATATGTAACTGAGAAATCTGAATTTTCTATAACACTATAATGTTCAAGTCTAGTTACTGATACTCCTTGGTGTGCTTGGGAAAACCGTCTCTCTCTCATGTATTAAAGCAGCAGTGTGTGGTCAGTGACAGGGGCGCAGCTATCTGTAAGATAATACACCGATGTGCAGGGCAATGTATGAACATTGGTCAGTTGCACTATAGATTTAGACAGCTGCAGGTGTCGTTGCCATATCTCCACAGCAGGGACAGCTCTGTCCCTGTCTGCGGAGGCTGCTAGCTCCAGGCAGCACAGGACATCTCGCAATACTAGTGAGATCCCACACATGCCCAGGGAGCCAGCCGGGGGAGAGACACAGCGCACCAGCACAAAGCTGATGCTCTGTATGCTCAGACTGGTATCACCGGTGGGGTCAGTTTTCACTCCCCTGCTTCAGCAGACAAGATGTTACTACACATTGTCGATGTACCTTCGTGCTTCACCGCGATATTGATCCATGTTGCTGTAATATATCAGCCCCACATACTGTAACGTGACAGGAGCTGATTGCCTGGGACTTTGGGGCCTATTTATTAACATTATTTTTACTAAAATAATGTGAAAAGGGGTGTTTTCACACCCTTTTCACATTATTTTAGTATCACCTGAATGTATTAAAGGGCATTTGGAGCAGTATTCATGAAAAACTGCTCCAAACCCTTTAATTCACTTTTTTTTAGTAACCCACATCGCATTCCCCATACTTATAATGGAAAATATGATGTGGCCGAATTTACTAAAAAAAAAAAAGTGAAAAAATACTGCAGTGTGCCCTGTGATAATCTTACCAGCTCAGGCTGGAGAGTTCACAGGGCAGCACTGTGACAAGCACCCTTTTGCCCAACTTTCTCTGCCCTTGGCAGAGAAAGCTGAGTGGGGACCTGGCAGAGTGATCTCAGCTATGTGTATCCAATGGACACATAAGCTGATCCAGTCCAGGAAACCGGTGTCAGCTGCTACGATGAGCGCTGCCGGGTCCCCCACATGCTGCAATGTGACCCCAGTGCTGTAAAGTGATGCTGCAAAACAGCAGTGTACTTTACAGCACCTGGGATCACAGCGCAGGAGAAGGTCGGTGCCCGGCAGCCTCCTGAAGCATCGCGGACCGGCTCCCTGGACAGGTAAGTATATTACTATATAGAAACTGGTCGTACAGGTGTATCTATATCTCATGAGTGACCCCCATTAATTGATTACATTCATATTCATCAAGAAATATTTTTTGGGGGGTGCTACCACAGGCAAGGTAAGTATACATTAGAGAAAAAGAGAAAGGAAGATTGCCCTTCCTTTCTCTTTTTCTCTCAGGTAAGTATATTATCCTGTTGGGGGGGTGTCCGCGGCGCGCAGGAGTAGTCACAACGGGGGGGGGGCGACCGGGCGTCGGCGGTAGTGGCGATGTTGGTGGGGGCAGCGCATGCGCTGCAGGACACCGGGGTATTTTTTCCAAAAAATACCCAGATGATGCTGCGAAGAGGCATCACAGGGACAGAGCTTGACCGCAAGCTCTGTTCCTGCATGCGATAATTGATACATCCCTGCAATGTAATCAATTATCGCAGTGCAAGTTTGGGCGATTTTATCACCTGTCATCCGCATCCTGGATGCGGATGGTGATAAATAGGCCCCTTTATCTCCTTCCACTTTATCTCTCTCCAAGGATTAGTAAATAGACCCAAATGTTATTTGGTTTATTTGCTTATCACCTCTTCAGAATCAGCCATAGTAGAGTCAATTCAGATAGATGTTACGGTGCGAGTTGCTGTTGTTACAGCGTGAAATCCTCACCATCGGCTCTGCAGCTCTCACCACTCACAGCCTGATCTTGCCCCATTTTTGTGGATTTTTGTATGCAGCCCTGGGGGATAGGGGAAGGGGGGTTGTGCAACACAATTCCACAAGTCTGGTGGTCCTGTAAGTATGACCCGTCTAATTGAATTGACCCCATCATGTGGATGCAAAACTGCCCTGTAGATCATTTGCCAACCCACTGACTTATCTGAAAGAAAACAAACATTTTGTTATAATAAGGAGGAAATTGTCATCCACAATAATTGCATGTGTCAGGCTATATTAATGCACTTTAATAAGCTGACAACAATAATATATTGCCCGACATAATCAGCGTCATTTAGAGTTAAGAGCAAATCTAGTTAGAAAATGCAATTTTGGACCTTTGCAAAACTATGTTGTGCTGCAGGGGAGAAAATGTGAAAGGTACAACCAAATGTAATGTTGGGTTGTGCGTGTATTACTAAAGCTCATCTTTAAATCACAGGAACATAGGCCCTCATTCCGAGTTGTTCGCTCTGTAATTTTCTTCGCATCGCAGCGATTTTCCGCTAATTGCGCATGCGCAATGTTCGCACTGCGACTGCGCCAAGTAAATTTGCTAAGAAGTTTGGTATTTTACTCACGGCATTACGAGGTTTTTTCTTCATTCTGGTGATCGTAATGTGATTGACAGGAAGTGGGTGTTTCTGGGCGGAAACTGGTCGTTTTATGGGAGTGTGTGAAAAAACGCTGCCGTTTCTGGGAAAAAAGCGGGAGTGGCTGGAGAAACGGGGGAGTGTCTGGACGAACGCTGGGTGTGTTTGTGACATCAAACCAGGAACGAAACTGACTGAACTGATCGCAGTGGCAGAGTAAGTGTCGAGCTACTCAGAAACTGCAAAGAAATTTCTATTCGCAATTTTGAGAATCTTTCGTTCGCAATTTTGCAAAGCTAAGATTCACTCCCAGTAGGCGGCGGCTTAGCGTGTGCAATGCTGCTAAAAGCAGCTTGCGAGCGAACAACTCGGAATGAGGGCCTACGTCAATTAGCTACATGTGAAAGCAGCCAGTATTTTTCCTGCAGGTAAAATAATGTTCCCTGTATCTTAGTATAGTTTGCCCAGGTACAAATTTGAACCTCCTTATGCTAAAAAAAAGTACGCAGATGAGGACAATAAACATGCCCTTCACCTATTTAACTTGTATTGACGATCTAGAGGTAACAGCATAATACTTGTGCCCTCAGCTTTTTAGCATCTGCTCTGACGTGAAGATAACAGGGTCTTTGTGGATTGTGTAATTGTGCAAACACAGAATCAAAGCAGATGTTTCAATTGTTTTAGCATTGTTTAAATTCAAATGCTTGTATTCATTTAAAAACATTGCATACGGACTTGTTCTCAATTCTATTGCCTGTGAATATCTTTCCCCCATTCTGTTAACATGTACAGTACTTGCTGAACCATCATTGCTTATAATGGGAAAAAAAAACAAAAAAAACAGGAAGAGTAAGGAAAAACTTTAGTCAAATGCAAAGTTGTGGATGATTTTTGACAATCCCACATTACAATTTAAAATATGTGATGTGCCACACTCATATTAACTTCCTTACATATTGTGTAAATATTCTCCTATATGAAATAGTTAGATCAGCTACTGTAAATACACCTGCAGTTTCTCATGCATTCATGAAGGCATTTGTTAAATTGGTGTAAAAGGAAAAAAGGTTTTGTGTCCCATTCAAATCGAAGGTCTTTTTATTATCTACTCTCCACTAGGAAAATGACTACAACAATATTGTTGCTTACTGTGAGCAGTGGCGCCAGAAAGGGGGGGTTGGAGAGGGTAATAATTACCCGGCCTAGTGGGGACCCAGGTTCCCCCTCCCCCTTACCTGGCAGCTGCAGCTCTTCTCCTCAGTTCAGCACACACTGTTGAGTGCTGGGCTGCAGCGTGGTCAGGGAAGCACTTAAAATACAATTTTTCTGTTTCCCCCCCTAAGGCTGCATGGCCACGCCTCCTTTTATTAGGCCACACCCCCTGAAAAGTACCTGGGCCAAGCCAGGCTCTCTACTGCCCTAACTGTGAGTACCGTGAGGACTTTTACCAATGCAACCATGTTTTTAAGAGTATGTCAGGCTGATAGACCTCCCTCTTACACATTTGATGTCTGTCTTCTGCATATAATCAAAGTGCACAATTAAGCTTTTAAGACCTGACTGAGACATGATTGTCAGCCAGGGCCAATGGCCCATCCCAGCCCAGCCCAAAAGCCTGCCCGAGCAGCTCTGCCTCCCAGCACTCTGCTCGGCTGCCATGAAAAGAGATCAAGGTGTACTGTGAGGCCACACCTCAGTGCCTCATGGCACCCTTTCATGAGGTATAGTCTGGTACCATTTTCATGGCCATGCCTATGGTGCGCACATACACGGATGCCAGTCTTCAGCCCCAGTCTATCCCTGTTGTCAGACATTATGTTTGTGTATAATTAAGGTCAATATGAATTTGTACTTATATATTCATATTGTAAAACATCTCAGTGGTAAGAGTAACTTGAAGGTTCCTAGCTACACAGTTGTAAAAGCCTAGTCACCTGTTATGGCAGTGGCTTATGTTTCAACACCAAGATTAATTCACTTTATTACAGGTGTTATATGCAAACAGTAGGCGAAGAAAAAAATGCAGTTACTCTATTATGCATAAACTACAAGATAACTTTTATAGGAGTGCAAAGCACTAAATCAATGAGATGGGGGATTAAGATCAAACCTGCCTCCGCATTCAGAGGGTAAGGTTCTGTGCAATCACACCACCAGTGCCTGAAATTCCTCTTAGTGACCTTAGGAATGAGAATGTAATTCCAATTATTCATTTCTTTGTTAGTACAAATGATGTTCTAAACTATCTCTTTTACTAAATTGATTAGATTTTGCTCTTCTGTTTTAATTATCATGGGATGCTTAATCACAAACAAGTTGCTAGTATAGGATGATATTCACATACATCCCAACATCTTATATTGCGAGGCGTCGGGACTCCTGCACACGCCAAAGGCGCACACTCCCAAAAGGGTGTGTGGCATTGACAAAAGGGGGCATGTCTTTGTGGGAATGCTGCAATCACAAGCCACGCCTCCTGATACAGGTCAGTTTATTATCAGTAGAAGGTCAAATTAATAGAAACTGAAAGTAACCACTGGACTGATGTGGTTGCATGACAAGCAACCATGCAATGCTGGTGTTTCCCTGACAGAGTCGCATCTGAAACGTCCATGTCAAGTGAGCCTGTCAGCAGCTGCTGTAAGCTAATTGTCCAGCAGCTGCCAGACTCAGCCTACACTGCCAGCTTCTCTCAGAGTGGAACCATGTCTACAGGAAAACAGTCCGGGCTCAGGAGGCTCAGGCAAGCTGTGGCTTTCCTTCTCTCTCCCCCTGCTGCAGTCACTGCAGAGGTGGCTATAATTAGCGATCTTGAGAGCACCACCCACCAGCCTGGGCTGACTGAACTGCAACAGCCCTGCCTCCCCCTGCTCTGTTCCCTCCCAGCCAGCAGTGAGTTATGGTTGACCACTATGATTGTCTCCCCCTGCAGTTGCTTTCTTTTTGGTGTGGTGTATGTGTATTATTATTATTATTATTATTATTATTATTATAATACTGTATGTTGAATAGTGATGGGTTATTCAGTGTTCTCATGGGCTAAATTAGATTGCAGTACATTATTAAGGTGAAAGACATTTCAGTTTGCATTCAGGTCAGTGTTATTTGCCTACATATGGAATAGAAGCTGATTCCCAGACTGTTGGTAGAACCTTTATAAATATGGAAAACAGTAAGGCCCAGAGCAAAGCCTTGAGGCATCCCACAAGTAACACCTTGATGGCTGGAGATGGAGCTAAGCTTGACAAAAATTTGGATCTTCATAATAAATAAGAGTGAAATAATTTTAGCATGTGTCTTCTAATACCTGAGCAGTGACGTTTGTTGATTATTATACCACCAGAAGTATAAATGTAAGTATAATGCAGCATATAACTGTCTATGTTCCAATCCATCCTGACTTCCATTGCAGATTTTAATAGTATTGTTACTGTGGAAAGTTTTTGTCATAAGCCGGTCTGAAATGGAACAACAATATTCTTTGTTTTGTAAAAGCTACTGCTATCCTTTCATACAGTAAAGAGATGGGACTATGGCCCTCATTCCGAGTTGATCGCTCGCTAGCTATTTTTTTCAGAGCAGTGATCAGATAGTCACCGCCTCTAGGGGAGTGTATTTTCACTTTGCAAGTGTGCGAACGCTTGTGCAGCCGAGCAGGACGAAAAAGTTTCTTGTAGTTTCTGAGTAGGTCTGAACTTACTCAGCCCTTGCGATCACGTCAGCCTGTCCGGTCCCGGAATTGACGTCAGACACCTGCCCTGCAAACGCTTGGATATGCCTGCGTTTTTCCAACCATTTCCTGAAAACGGTCAGTTGACACCCACAAACACCCTCTTCCTGTCAATCTCCTTGCGATCGGTTGTGCGAATGGAATCGTTGCTAGAAGCCTTGCACAGCAACGATGCTGTTTGTACCCGTACGACGCGTGTGCGCATTGTGGTGCATACGCATGCGCAGTAGTAACCCGATCGCTGCGCTGCGAAAATTGGCAGAGTGCGATCAACTCGGAATGACCCCTAATACTCTAAAATAATGCTTCTGTGGATGTGGATTACTCAGTTTTCTATAAACATTTGACCAAATGACAAATTAAAGGCTTAGAAGGAAGCTCTAAAGGGGGGGTGCACACAGAGAGATCCGTGCTTAAGTTCTAAGCAATCTAGTCAGACTGCTTAGACGTTAAGCATGGATCTCTCCGTGTCTATCGAAGGTACTAGATTGGCCTGCATGGGTGAAATGGGTTTCCCCCCTCCTTGCTCAGCACACATTGGTCTGTGTGTTGAGCGGGGGGGAGAGATGTGTGCTGAGTGGTCTGTTCTAGATCGCTCAGCTCACATCTTTCCCCCACATGTCCCCCATGTGTACGGCCCTTAAGTTTATTTTCTTTAACCATTTGGAGAGGTGACAAACTAAAGATTAAATAGGAGCTTATGTGTATAGAAATTACTGTGTCACTAAAGGGGGGTACTCACGGGAGAGATGTGTGCTGAGCGATCTTAACACAGACCGCTCAGCACACATCTCTCACCCCGATCAGCACAGCGCGATGTGCTGAGCGAGGGGGAAAGCTGACGGGGGGCCGCTCACTTCACACAACGGAGAAGTGAGCGACCCGCTAGATTGAGCTGCATGCAGGCTCAATCTAGCACCGGCGATAGCGATGCGCGGGGCCGCGCATCGCTATCGCTGGGGGGCATACACACGGCAGATCCGTGCTTAAAATCTAAGCAATCTAGCAAGATTGCTTAGATTTTAAGCACGGATCTCTCCGTGTGTACCCCCCCTTTAGACAAAGGAAGTTTTGCTGCAACTTGTCACACCCACAATGAAAAGATAAGAATCCAAGCACTAGTGAAGGCTTGAAGTATTGTTGTATCTATGGGGGTAATTCCAAGTTGATCGCAGCAGGAATATTTTTAGCAGTTGGGCAAAACCATGTGCACTGCAGGGGAGGCAGATATAACATGTGCAGAGAGAGATAGATTTGGGTGTGGTGAGTTCAATCTGCAATCTAAATTGCAGTGTAAAAATAAAGCAGCCAGTATTTACCCTGCACAGAAACAATATAACCCACCCAAATCTAACTCTCTCTGCACATGTTACATCTGCCCCACCTGCAGTGCACATGGTTTTGCCCAACTGCTAACAAAGTTCCTGCTGCGATCAATTCGGAATTACCCCCTATATTGGGTGCAGGGTATGCAGTGCACACAAGACCACATGGCACAACCTGCACCCATATATACTTAGTTATATTTATACTTCGTTCTCCTGCTTCAGCCCATTAGAGAAATCAAGTTAAAAAAGTCCTACATCTGCACCTTCATCAACTTCATGTGTCACTGTAATACTACAGAGTTCAGTCTGGTTATGTGATCAGTGTTTTAGCTCACAAAATGATTGCTGCATGAGGGGTTATATCTCCACACAATGAGTGACTAATATGCTGGGGATATGTGATACAGGTGAGCGGTAGAGAGGAGAAAATGGTGCTAGGTGAGTGAGGGGGGAAATCTGTTGTTATGGACAGATGTGTTCCAGGGCAGAAATGGGAAAGAAGCAGGGGCTAAGGTGTGTGTAGGGGGGAGGGGGGGGGGGGAGGGGGACGACGACGAGGTGGAACTGAGTTCTACCACCTGTAATGATAGGGGGAACTAGTTCCACCACCTCCATTTCCCTGCACAGAAATTTCAACAGAAAAACCTGCCCCATCACCTACATCAATAGATGATGCAGGCGGCGCTAATGTTACTGATGAGCTACAGCCACCTTCTCCTTCCTCAGGTCCTGGTGGCTCCATGGTCCTCCACCATTTACAGCCTACCCCTCCTGGTACTCACACACGCTGTGTCTGTTGGACAGCATTAATCCCCTCCTCAGGGCCCAGTGGCTTCCTTTTCTGTCACGGCATATGTGATATCATGCAGTCACCACAGCTGAAGTGAAGAGGAGCAATGAAGAGGAGCAGGCTCTATGCATCTTGAAGACAAGATGAGAGGGGGCTGGAGGGACAAGAGAGGTGGGGAAGCTGCTGAAAGGATACAGGACATGAAGCTGCTGGAGGGACACAGACTTTGAGCTGCTGAAGTGACAGAGATGTGCATAAGGGGCACAATGTGGGCATTATGTGTATAAGTGGCACTACTGTGGTCAGTATGTGTAAAGGGCACTACTATTGTAGGCATTGTGTGTAAGCGGCACTTCTGTGGGCATTATGTGTATAAGTGGAACTACTGTGGTCATTATGTGTAAGAGGCACTACAACTGTGGTCATTATGTTTAAGGGGCACTAATACTGCAGGAATTGTGAATAAAGGGCACTACTGTGGGTACTGTATATAAGGGGCACTACTGTGTGGCATAACATGTATAGCAGGTACCATTGTGTTGTACAATCTGTATAATGGGCACTACTGAGTGATGTAACCTAATAATGGGTATTACTATGCGGTGTAATGTGAATAAGATTGTGCTACTGTGTTGTGCAATTTGAATTTGGGTACTATTAAGTGACCATGTTGCTTCTTTGTGACCCTTTATAAAGTATGGGAAGTAGGGCACTAATTTATTGTTTGCAGGGCGGTGCTGAAAACACTAGCACTGGCCCTGGCTCTGTTTAATGTTGGTAAGGGGGGTGTTACTGGGTAAATGAGTTCCACCACCTCTCCAGGGCCACTTTAAGCCCTGGAAAGAAGTGTGTGTTACAGCTGATGTGGGGATAGAAAAGTAGAAATTGTTGGCAGAGTGTACTGGGCTATCTGGTGCAGTGATGTCAGTCCACACACTTGAAGAATTAAACAGTAAAGCCCAGTACTCACGGGCCGATCAAGGAGAGATGCGTGCTGAGCGAACCGCTCAGCACACATCTCTCCTGCCGCTCAGCACAGCGCGATCTGTGCTGAGCGTGCGGGGGGAGACGGGGGGGCCGCTCACTACACCCAGCGGGTGAAGTGAGCGACCCGCTAGATTGGCCTGCATGCAGGCCAATCTAGCAGCGGCGATAGCGATGTGCGGGGCCGCGCATCGCTATCGCCGAGGGGGCTACACACGGAGCGATCCTGCCGATATTCTAAGCAATCTAGTCAGATTGCTTAGAATATCGCTCCGTGAGTACCCCCCTTAATACAGGTTTATTTAGTGTACACAGGTGACTCAGATGTAATACTGATAGTGGTAATCAGGAGCCCATATATCACACAAGGTAACAGCATTAGGTAGTGGTACTTATCAGGAGATGTCTGTGGTGGTAAAGCATGGAGGACTGCATAGCCGTGCAGTCTGACTACCACTGTAGAGAAGATGATGCATGCACTGGAAACACTGTGAGTATCTGTAGCTGAGATCTGCTCCCAGTCTCAGCTCTGCGCACTTGTACAACAGGACTCTGTCTCTCAGTCTCTGTGTGTCACACTCTCGTCACACTCTCTGAGATGGAGGAACAGGAACTTGCATCATATAACTCCGCCTCTGCCACTAGAGGTCTAATACTAGGGGATGCACCCAAAGACTGATACACAGAAGGAGACAGGTACAAAGCGCACCATATCCTAACAGAAATATAGAATTTTGATAGCAGATAAGAACCACTTGGCCCATCTAGGTTGCACTAAACACATGTACATACACATACTTACACACTACAGTTAATTTTTTGTCAGGAGGCAATTAACCTACCAGTATATTTGATTGTGGGAGGAAACCGGAGTATACAGAGGAAATACAGAGGGGAGAAAATACAAACCCCACACTGTTAAGGTCATGGTGGGAATTTAACCCAGGACTTCAGTGCACCATGATATCTTGGAGGGATCGGCCTAAGTATGTTACATAAGTAGAGGACCAATAGACAGATGTACTAAGCCTTGGAGAATGACAAAGTGGAGAGAGATAAACTACCAACCAATCAACTCCTGACATTTTTCAAACACAGGCTGTAATATTGCTGTCAGGAGCTGATTGGCTGATACTATATCTCTCTCTGCTCTATCACTCTCCGAGGCTTAATACATATCCTCCCAAATGTACTACAGGATAAAGGCAGAGGTGCCCCTAAGTGGCATGGCATTACCCTCTATGTCAATGTACTAAGCAACAGCACACTGATTTCTATCTCCTTTGGTACTTTTTAACAATGTTTACAGGTACTAAATGACTGCAAACATGGTAAGTCTATAGTGTTCTATTAATGCACTCAATATGTAATGGGGAAAAGGTGCAGCAGAAAATAACAAATCTGAATACATTATGTAAACATTTAAACATACTGATAGAAACAGTGTTGTTTTGTAAATACATATTCTGATTGTACATTTCATATATAATGTTTTCTTATAAAACAGCAATGTTGTTTTAAATTATCCTAATTATGCAATTATGATTCATTGCAGTTAGATGTGGAAAATTGTTTATTCGGGCTGATTCTCAGTTGGGAACAAATATAAAAAGAGCAAGCAACTTTGAATCTTGAACAAACCATGGGGGGTCATTCCGAGTTGTTCGCTCGGTAAAAATCTTCGCATCGCAGCAATTTTCCGCTTAATGCGCATGCGCAATGTCCGCACTGCGACTGCGCCAAGTAAATTTGCTATGTAGTTAGGAATTTTACTCACGGCTTTTTCATCGTTCTGGCGATCGTAATGTGATTGACAGGAAATGGGTGTTACTGGGCGGAAACAGGACGTTTTATGGGCGTGTGGGAAAAAACGCTACAGTTTCCGGAAAAAACGCAGGAGTGGCCGGAGAAACGGGGGAGTGTCTGGGCGAACGCTGGGTGTGTTTGTGACGTCAAACCAGGAACGACAAGCACTGAAATGATCGCAGATGCCGAGTAAGTCTGGAGCTACTCAGAAACTGCTACGAGGTGTGTAATCGCAATATTGCGAATACATCGTTCGCAATTTTAAGATGCTAAGATTCACTCCCAGTAGGCGGCGGCTTAGCATGAGCAAATCTGCTAAAATCCGCTTGCGAGCGAACAACTCGGAATGACCCCCCATGTTGGACTGCATGATAAATATTGGCTGCTTTTGCATGTAGCCTACACATTCTGGACAGCTTTGTTTTAAAATGCAATGTACATCTGATTTTGGACACTTTCCTGTCATATCTAAATCTCTCTGCACGTTACATCTGCTACATGGACTAGCCCAGGTGCAAATTTACTTGCTCTTTTTTTGTCTTGCTTTTTCTGTTTAGTCTTCAATACACCTATAGTCCACTAGGGACTGATACACATTTTGCTAGAGAATATTTAAGGTTACTGACAATGAGTCCCTTGCTGTTCATTTGTAAGGCTTTAATGAGCAGACTCATGTTTTAATGAAGTCAAGCCACTAACTTTTTGTACAGAGTATAACCAGAAACAGCCAAGCTGCCATATAGAGGTTATCTGTATCCACCGTTAGAACCATGATGTTCTCTGTGTGTGGGGCTTTAAAACCCCCTACATTTGGTAACATCAAAATCACACATGTCTATAGCATCCAACACACAGTAATTTGTTTGTCTGTGACTAATATGGTTGGCAGAAACAAGGGAATTTTCTGGCTTATAGATGATGCTATTCTCTTTGAATATTTTGCTGGCCAGACAAACAGTTTAACAATATAAAGATACAACAAGCTTCCCTTCCCTCCCCACTGGAATGAGGCTAAAACGCAGCACACCACATGGTAATCCCTTTAAATGTACTGGCAATGTACTAACTAAATGTCGTATTGCAGCAAAAGTATCTCTGTAATGCTAAAGGCATTACAAAAGATGAAAAATACTCCATGGAGTTAGATGGTACAGAACTGTAATCCTTTAGTTTCTGGAAAGCCTGGCTACGAATGTAGCCAGAGGCAGAAATAAATGAAATAAGTGATCTTAGCTTAATCCCTAATAGGAGCCAGCATATATCATGAAGATACTAGTTATTTCATTGACAGTAGTTGTTTTTTTTTTTAAAGAAAACTTTAAACCTTTCTTAAAGTACATCACTGCCAATTAATTATTTCCAACCAACAGGCCAAGCTGTGTTAGCCACCAGGAATAACAGTGTTAACAACACTATATAGTGTGTTGTCATGCTGCTCTCATACTGCTGCTACAGCATCAGAAAGTAAATGAATAGTCTGCTTTTCCTATATCAGCATTACCATTAGGTAGTTTAAGGCAGCTGACTAGTGTTCCAGGATCTGGAGGTGTTCACTGAGGCCACGAACCCCACTGTACAGTGTCAGTCAGTGGTTAGTACAACGATTATGCCATAAGACCAGTGTTTTAAGGGTTACCGGATGTTTGCAGGCCAAGTGACCAAACGGACAGAGCAACAGGGGCATTTACCTTTGCTGCTCCACCAAACCCTTTTTTTAAGCTCTAATAAAAAAATGTACTGTACACTAAAGCTAGGTGCAGACTATCCAATTTTTATTTTTAACATCAATAATTTTTATTCAGATTTTTTGTTATGCAAAACAGGCGTACAGAAAGAAGAAAAGGGGAGGGGGGAAGGGGGAGCAGTAAATACATAAGAGAGACAATATGTATACTTATACATACATTTCAAAATCGATCAAACATGTGTATCAGGAGAAGTACAATGGACGTAATGTAGTGAGGGGTACATAATAAAGGAAAAAAAGAAAAAGAAACACTGAGTCCACAATAATGCAAATTGCAACCAAGAGCACCGAGCGACCCCAGGCTCAGGAAGAGGAGGTGTCTCCATCTAGGGGAAGGGTGTGAGGGTGAATGTCCGGGGAGGAGGATCGCCGTACTAAGTTGGCTCCCTCACCCTCCGTGGTAAAAAGCAGCCAAGGCTTCCAGCGCACTAGAGGGGACTTGGCAGAAAGGGAGCAAGGCATATACTCAGTCGCCATCAAGAATTGCTTCTGAATTTTATGTATGACTTTCATTAAGGGGGGGGGGGTATGGATTGTTTCCAATTCTGAGCTAAGGCTGCACGGGCTGCAAGGCAAATATGACCTAAAACATATTGTAAATTAGCACCTACGGTGCGCGGGTAGACATTTAGTAAAGCAATGAGGGGGGTGGGGGACAGAGTGAGTCCAAGTACTTTATTATTCAGCCCAAGCACCTTGACCCAGTACAACTTAATAGAGGGGCAGGTCCAAAAAATTGGAAAAAGATGGCCCACCTCGCCGCAGAGACGCCAGCAAAACTTTGAGCATGCAGGCCAAATCGTGTGCAAACTATCGGGTGTGAGATATAACCTATGCAATAACTTGACGTGCATCTCGGAATGATTTAGGCATTTGGACATAGTAAAGGATGACATAAAAATGTGTTGCCATTGGGGTTCGGTAAGGGTACAGCCAATATCCACCTCCCACCTGATTTGGGCTCTTGTTTTAAGAACGGGAACTAATGCTAGTAGTGTCTTGTACCAAAAGGAGATCTCACCTGCAGAAGCATCCTTAGAAAGACGACCCAGGACCTGAGACATAGGGGTAAATTTACTAAGAATCGTATTTTCCCGTTTGAGGTCAAAGTTCAATCACGAATGACATCGAAAGTATAAATATGCGACTTTTTGAATTGATTACGACTAAGTTACTAAGCTGCCGTATTCTGCATTTTCGGTTTGTCGATGTCATTCATTTTTTTAGGCAGTGTTTTACGTGAGTGACTTGTAAAACACTGCCGACTTTAATACAATGAATCTCGGCCGGATCTGAGAGATCCGTGCTGGGCTTCATTGTGCACCTTGTAAAAAAAAAAAAAATGTTTAAACTTAAAAAAAAATTGCGTGGGGTCCCCCCTCCTAAGCCAAACCAGCCTCGGGCTCTTTGAGCCGGTCCTGGTTGCAAAAATATGGGAAAAAAATTGACAGGGGTTCCCCCATATTTAAACAACCAGCACCGGGCTCTGCGCCTGGTCCTGGTTCCAAAAATACGGTAGACAAAAAGCGTAGGGGTCCCCCGTATTTTTGAAACCAGCACCGGGCTCCACTAGCTGGACAGATAATGCCACAGCCGGGGGTCACTTTTATACAGCGCCCTGCGGCCGTGGCATTAAATACCCAACTAGTCACCCCTGGCTGGGGTACCCTGGAGGAGTGGGAACCCCTTAAATCAAGGGGTCCCCCCCTCCAGCCACCCAAGGGCCAGGGGTGAAGCCCAAGGCTGTCCCCCCCATCCAATGGGCTGCGGATGGGGGGCTGATAGCCTTTGTTGTAAGTTATGAATATTGTTTTTAGTAGCAGTACTACAAGTCCCAGCAAGCCTCCCCCGCAAGCTGGTACTTGGAGAACCACAAGTACCAGCATGCGGCAGAAAACCGGGCCCGCTGGTACCTGTAGTACTACTACTAAAAAAATACCCCAATAAAGACGTAACACACACACCTTGAAAGTATAACTTTAATGCATACATACACATTACCATATACACATACTTACCTTATGTTCACACGAGGGTCGGTCCTCTTCTCCATGTAGAATCCATGGTGTACCTGTTGAAAAAATTCTACTCACCAAATCCAGTGTAGAGGGCTCCTCGGGTAATCCATTTGTAATCCACGTACTTGTAAAAATAAAAAAACGCACACCCGACCACGAACTGAAAGGGGCCCCATGTTTTCACATGGGACCCCTTTCCCCGAATGCCAGAAACCCCCTCTGACTTATGTCTAAGAGGGTTTCTTCAGCCAATCAGGGAGCGCCACGTTGTGGCATCCTCCTGATCGGCTGTGTGCTCCTGTACTGTCTGACAGGCGGCACACGGCAGTGTTACAATGTAGCGCCTATGCGCTCCATTATAACCAATGGTGGGAACTTTGTGGTCAGCGGTGAGGTTACTTTTGGTCACCCGCTGACCACAAAGTTCCCACCATTGGTTACAATGGAGCTCATAGGTGCTACATTGTAACACTGCCGTGTGCCGCCTGTCAGACAGTACAGGAGCACACAGCCGATCAGGAGGATGCCACAACGTGGCGCTCCCTGATTGGCTGAAGAAACCCTCTTAGACATAAGTCAGAGGGGGTTTCTGTCATTCGGGGAAAGGGGCCCCATGTGAAAACATGGGGCCCCTTTCAGTTCGTGGTCGGGTGTGCGTTTTTTTATTTTTACAAGTACGTGGATTACAAATGGATTACCCGAGGAGCCCTCTACACTGGATTTGGTGAGTAGAATTTTTTCAACAGGTACACCATGGATTCTACATGGAGAAGAGGACCGACCCTCGTGTGAACATAAGGTAAGTATGTGTATATGGTGGTGTGTATGTATGCATTAAAGTTATACTTTCAAGGTGTGTGTGTTACGTCTTTATTGGGGTATTTTTTTAGTAGTAGTACTACAGGTACCAGCGGGCCCAGTTTTCCGCCGCATGCTGGTACTTGTGGTTCTCCAAGTACCAGCTTGCGGGGGAGGCTTGCTGGGACTTGTAGTACTGCTACTAAAAACAATATTCATAACTTACAACAAAGGCTATCAGCCCCCCATCCGCAGCCCATTGGATGGGGGGGACAGCCTCGGGCTTCACCCCTGGCCCTTGGGTGGCTGGAGGGGGGGGACCCCTTGATTTAAGGGGTTCCCACTCCTCCAGGGTACCTCGGCCAGGTGTGATTAGTTGGGTATTTAATGCCACGGCCGCAGGGCGCTGTATAAAAGTGACCCCAGGCTGTGACATTATCTGTCCAGCTAGTGGAGCCCGGTGCTGGTTTCAAAAATACGGGGGACCCCTACGCTTTTTGTCCCCCATATTTTTGGAACCAGGACCAGGCGCAGAGCCCGGTGCTGGTTGTTTAAATATGGGGGAACCCCTGTCAATTTCCCCCCCATATTTTTGCAACCAGGGCCGGCTCAAAGAGCCCGAGGCTGGTTTGGCTTAGGAGGGGGGACCCCACGCAATTTTTTTTAAAAAAATAAACACTTTCCCATCCCCTTCCCACTGATAAAAATGCACGGATCTCATGGATCCCTGCATGCCTATCCAAACACGGGATAAAAAAGCAGGTCTGTTTTTTTTTAGCACTTTTTTACGATTTGTATTTCTGCATGGCAGTGTTTGGCTATTGTCGGCAGTGTTTGTGATTTGCACTTTTTAGTAAATTCCCGATTTCTACCAAATTGCAGGCGTATTTGACCGATGGTGTATTGATTTGTGATTTTTTCCTAGGACTTCCAAAATATTACGAATGCCCTCATCACTGCCGTGATTTTTGCTTAGTAAATTACCGAGATGACACTTTGAAGAAAAAAAGGCATCTCGGTCAAAATCGGGACCTTAGTAAATATACCCCATAGTAGGGTGCAAAGGGGAGAGGGTAAGGTGGAGGCTGTTCCACCAATGTAGTATTTGATAGTATCTAAGCCTCTCAGATTCAGGTAAAGCAAAGCGTTCTTGGATGGTAGAGAAGGAGCTAAGCACGGGCCCATTGAACAGGTCTCCCAGTAGACCGATCCCCCTAGAACGCCAACCTGTCAAATTAAGATTAGGGATTAGGGCGGTTACTGTGTGAAGGGAAATTCAAGGCAAGGTATGAAAGGGAGAAGATGAGCCGATGGTCAGTTTATCCCAGACCTGTAGAGTGGCTCGGGTTGAGGGGAGAAGGCGTAGATCCGAAGATCGCATAGATTTAGGTAGCCAAAAAAGATCCCTCAAGGGGAACCTGGGGCAGGTTAGTCCCTCCAAACACGTCCACTCCGAATGGGCATCACTAGTAAGAGCTTTAATCTGAGCCAAGAGGAAAGCTTCTTGGTATAGAGAAAGGTTAGGCATGTCGAGGCCACCAACTCTCCTAGGTAATGACATCCTGGTGCGGGACAATTTAGGCGGTCGCAAAGACCAGACATAATTGGTGAGGATAGTAGTAGCCTTATCTAAATATTTCTTGGGGAAGACAAAGGGGATTGTGCGAAACAGAAACATTAATTTGGGAAGCAACGACATTTTAAAGGCGGCCAGGCGTCCCAGCCATGATATCTCATAATTGAGCCACGATTTGGTGGACAATTGTAGTGCAGTCAGTAAAGGGGGGAGGTTAACGTCAAATACAGAAGAGGAGGATGGGGGGATATGGATACTCAAATACTTTATCGAGGTTGTTTGCCAATTGTAGGGGTATTTAGTACGCAAAGGGGCCATGGAATGAGTGAGATTAATAGGCAGGGCGTCAGTTTTAGTTGTGTTTAATTTGTAGTAGGACGCTGCAGAGTACCTATCTAAAATATCGTGTAAATGAGGGAGTGAGGTGCAGGGGTCGGTTACAAATAAAAGAACATCATCTGCAAATAAACATAGTTTATGGGGGACGGTGCCGAGTTGGAGTCCTGGAAACTGTGGGTCCGCCCGAATCTTAGCTGCCAAAGGTTCAATCGCCAGGACAAAAATGAGAGGGGAGAGGGGGCAGCCCTGGCGCGTGCCATTGTAAATTGGGAAGGGGGAAGACAGAAAACCATTACTAAAGACCCGGGCCGAGGGCGAGCTATACAGGGCTAGTATGGATGACAGGATACGGTCGCGGAAGCCAAATTTCAATAATACTTCCCGTATGTAGGTCCAGTTTATGCGGTCGAAAGCCTTCTCCGCATCTAAGGATAACAGGAGGAGGCCCTGTTCACGGGCTATGGAGTCTACGAGGTTAAATACCCTACGAGTATTATCAGACGCTTGTCGACCAGGGATAAATCCGACCTGATTGGGGTGTATCAAGGAGGGAAGGAGGACGTTCAGTCGGTAAGCTATTAATTTAGCATATATTTTAATGTCTCCATTTAATAGCGCGATGGGGCGGTAGTTTTGGCAAGAAGTCAAGTCCTTACCTGGTTTAGGGATCGTGACAATGCAAGCCTCCAGCATCTCCGTTGGGAGAGTGCCCTGAGAAGTGATTTCATTATAAACTGTTACCAGGGATGGAGCCAGGAGGTCCTGGAGTCAAACATAAAAATAATTTATAAAGCCATCTGGGCCTGGCGCTTTATCTTTAGGGAGGGATTTAATCGCCCTTAACGTGTCCGTGGTGGACCAGGGGGCATTCAGCACTTCTAATTGGTCGTCGGTAATGGAAGGAAGTTTCAAATCAGCGAGGAAGGAGTTGATAGAGGGAAGAGTGGGCTGAGGGGTAGAAGGGTCAGTCGAGAGATTATAAAGTTGGGAATAGAAGTCAGCAAACTGATTTGATATCTCCAAAGGGTTAGATATTTTGGCGCCTGTTGGGGACATAATAAGCTTAATTCTATTCCTAGCTTGTTGCGCTCTAAGCTTACGAGCAAGCAATTTTCCCGGTCTATTCCCTGCCAGGTAAAATTTCTGACGCATCCTGTTTAATGAGGCCTGGGTACGCACCATAAGCAATGTCTGATGCTGGGACCTAATATCAGCTAACTCTTTCTGGAGGGATCTCGAGGGTCAAGCTTGATTTTTCTCCTCCAGTTCCTTTAATTTACGCTCCAAATCATTCAAGCGTTGTTGATGTAGTTTCTTAAGGTGGGTTCCTGCCAGTATCGCCGCCCCTCTAGCAACGGCTTTCAGCGCGCACCAGAAATTCAGAGTGGACGTGTCCGAAGGAGAATGAAATTCCAAGTAGGACATGATGCTGGCTACTATAATTTTTTTAGATACGGGGTTGGCCAGTAGGTGAGGGGTGAGTCTCCAAGGTCGGGGCGGGGCATGCTGACTATTAAGATCCCATTTAAGAAACAGCGGGGCATGATCTGACCAGGTTATTGGAAGGATATCTGCGGATCTAGTAAATTGGAGGGTCCATTTATCAGAAAACAAAAAATCAATGCGGGAATAGGAGTTGTGAACGGGAGAATAGTATGTGTACTCACGGCCCGTAGGGTTTTGCACTCGCCAAATATCGTAGAGAGCAAATTCAGCCAGGAGATTGCAGAAGGCTAAGCATGGGGCGTTAGAGGAGGCTAATGGGGAAGGGGAGGGCCTGGGAGACCTGTCCAACCTAGGGTCAAGGACCAGATTGAAGTCCCCCATGAGGAGGAGCGAGCCTGTACGGTTCCTCTGGATAACTAAACATAGTTTACATAAAAAGGCCACTTAGTTTGAGTTAGGGGCATAAGCTGAAACCTGTCACGATCCGGGTATCTGGACGCCATTTCTTACCCATCAGATGCCTCCTAAGGTTGGCTCAGCGCTCCAGGACCGGATCCCATCTGTTACCCTGATGTTTACATTCCTGTATCCTCTCCTGTCACTCTGAGACGTGGTCACAGTAAACGCCATATTACACCTGGCATGGCGTCTCCCGCGGCCTCCGCCGCCGTCCCTGAGCTTCTGCATGCAGAGTGTCTGAGTGGCGATTACGTCAGCCGCGGCCTCCGCTGTGTCCGCGTGGTTGGATGTGCACCTGTCAGCTTGGCGCCTCCTGTCTCCGGTGGCCGGCGCCGCCATTACTGTTTTCATTACCACATGGATTACAAACCAAACTTCCCTCCAAGTGTCTGCATGGGCGCAGCCATCTTGGATTCTGTCAGCTGATCATTTCCTCCAATCTGTTCTTAGTATTGATAATCTGCATAATTGCCTAGCCAATCCCTTCCTTGCTGCAGGTATAAATACACTGTGCCTGAGCAAGGAAGGCGTCAGTGCTTTGGTGGTCAAACCTAGTTCCTGTTTGTCTCTCTCCTGTGATTGTCTTCCAGGTTCCAGCTCCTGTCTCAAGACTTCCACCATAGAGACCCGCACCAGCATTCCACCTGCGGTGTAGCCTGACTCTCCGATCCATTGTGGATTCATCTGTTTCCAGCTACAACATTACCTGCTTCCAGCCCAGCTTCCAGCAGAGTACAGCTTCTCTTAAAGGGCCGGTGTCCTTTCTACAGGTTACCACTCTAAACCGGTATTATTATTTCTCCGCTCTCAAACTCTACATTTCATTCATATTGCATCGCTCTCAAGCTTCATTTATTATCTAACTGGTTCCAGCCAGTATCCACTCCGTGCCAACATCTATCTGGTTCCAACCAGAACCCACAGCAGCTATTTTATTTACAGCAGTCCAGCTTTCCCTGGAACACCAGCTGGTACGATCCTGGGCTTTCTTCATTGCTACAGTCAGGCCTGGTAAGGACTTTCCAACTCGCAGATAATAAGAACTGTCTCATACTACCAGAGCTCTGTGGCCCCTGCCACCCTGTAGTACCCAGGAACTGTATTATTTCTCTGCTGATTTTATGTTTCTTTTACTGCTACTGTGATGCATGGAGTTTGTCATAAATAAACATCATTGACTTTTATTCAAGTTGTCGTGGTCACGCCTTCGGGCGGTTCTTCTTCATGTTACTTACATGTCCAGGGGTCTGATACAACCTCCCAGGTTCCGGTACATCTCAGCCCCTACAACTGAGGCTGCCTCCCGTCAGCTCAGGCCCTCAGTTGTGACAAAACCAAGGTAACCGGTTTGTCATTTAAAAGGCCACTCAAGATAAGATAGCGGCCATTTTTATCGGTAACCTGGGAGTGTAAAGTGAAGGAGACAGAGTTTTTAAACAATATAGCTACACCATTCCTCTTAAAAGGGCCGTTTGCAAAATAACCAATAGGGAACCTGTGGTCTTTAAATGTAGGGGGCGCTAAGGACGAAAAGTGCGTCTCCTGCAGCACAATAACATATGCCTTGTGCCTAGCAAAATAGTCCAATGCTAACCTTCGCTTATTAGGGGAGTTTAACCCCTTAACGTTCATGGACAGAACCTGGAGCATCGAGACGATCTAAAGCACGCCATGAGTGGTGAGATATTTCAGTATACATATAAGAAATGGTTTTATCTCATACAGTTAGTTAGAGTGTTGCGAGAGGGGGGGGAAGGGAGGGAATAACGGGGGAAGGGTAAGAACAAACCAAAGCGACCCAGTGCATCGGGTCGGTATAGCTACTGCAAGGAAAGCAAAAAAATGCAGTAGTACATTAACGGGGGGGGGGGGGGGGGACATGTGGCCTAACGCCACCACCACCTATGAACCTAGATGAGGAGAAAAAAAAAGAGACATGTACAGATACAAATATGCCTACCAACCATGTAAAGACAACAGAGAACATATACGCATGAACTAATGAACTAAACCATGAGCACGGAGCCGGGACTCCAGCAGTACAACTACTAACAGGGTGACTCATGTGACCGCGTCAAGACGAATAGTTAAGACCCATCCGTTAGAACGGTACAGCGTAGCGTCCATATTCAAAGTCCAAGTTTACAGTGACGACTTCAGGCGACGAACCACTCCGATTGAAGGGTTGACTGTTTCTTGGATCCAGGCGGCATCGTGACAGGAATACCCCACTCCGATAGCAGCTTGACTCCAGCTTCCAATGAGGCAACTGTGTAGGATTTATTTTAATACGAGATGATGAGCTTTACCGGAAAACCCCATCGATAATTGATCTCTTGGTCACGGAGCGCCAGGGTAACAGGGATAAACGATCGTCTTTTAGCCAAAGTCAAAGCCGAGAAATCCGGAAAGAGTTGTAATCCACCAAGCGCATCAGAATCCGAGTCTCTTGCCGCCTTTAGGATGCGTTCTTTCGTCGTGAAGAAGTGCACTCTCATGAGCATGTCTCGCGGGAGCGAGGGGGGAACCGAGCGTGGTTTAGGTAGTCTATGGATCCTGTCTATAAGCAGCTCCCTGGGGGTCAGCCCTTGGCAAGAGCTTCCTAAATAACGCGGTGGCGTAATCTTCCAGCTCGGAATATTGCACGGAGGCGGGAATGCCTCGGATCTTGATATTATTGCGCCGAGATCTGTCCTCGATATCCGCAATCTTGAGTTTAAACGCCTCAAGGTCATTCTGCTGTTGATCATGAGCCGCTATGAGGTCGTTGTGAGACGAGACCAATTCCTCGACTTTCCGTGCCAGATGATCTGTGCGTTCCCCTATAGCATGCAATTCCGTCTTAACCTCTCGGACAGCCGCTGTGAGATCTTGAGTCAGCTCTGTTTTAAACGCTGATAGAGCCTGATACAGAGTTTTGACCGTGAGAGGGGCGTCGGATTCCGGGTCAAACCCCGGGACAGAAGCAGGACTGCAGGGAGGGTCTGTCGCAGAGGTGGCTATAGGGGACTTCCGTGCAGTAGAGGGGGCAGTAGCCGCTTTCTGAGACGGAAAATATACTCTAGGAGGGAGCACCTCTTTAACCTTTTTCGGCGGCATTCTGAAGCGATGGATCCCGGAGAATATATGGTGAAAGGGTTAGGTAAGCATAGAGGCCAAAGGTGGTGGTGTGTAAACGGTCTGGACTACATCAGAAGAACGGCATCACCAGAGGCCCGGCATCCGGTCATCACCCTCCAGCAGTGCCCAAGGGGCAGTTCTCCAGCGAGCAAGGGAGAGGGGGAGCCAGGTACCCAGACAACAGCCAGCAGCACAGCGTCACAGGGGTCGGGCAGACTGTGCCCCCCTGGGCAAACACTCACCCCTCCAGGGATATTCCCACGGTACTGTGCAGGGTCGAGGAGTATGAGGAGGGAGCACAGAGAAGGAGCCAGTCCATCCACAGCTGCAAGGAGGGATAGGTGGCTATTAACAGGCCTCCACACTGGCATGGCTCAGCAGGCGGGTGTGTGCAGCTGGTGTAGGCCAACTCCCGGGGGCTTCAAAAAGGGCAGCAGACCCCTCGTTTTCCCCATGGAGGGGGTATTTATGTGGCAGGAGGTCTCAGGGGGAGCAGGTCAGGCCCGTGGGGGCGTGGGTGTGCAGTCGACCGGCGGGTCGGGTGTAGCAAGATGGCCGCCGCCGGGATGGGTGCAGGAACAAGGAGGCTGCATCCGCGGCTCCGGAGGGCACGGAGCGGGAGCCTGATCCTCGCCGCCGTCCTCGATGGTCTGGGGCAGGAGAGGGGCCTTGAGTGAGCCGGTTTGGTGGTAGGGAGGAGCTGCCAGGGGTCCCGGTGTGGTCGCGTTCCGGTCCTGGAGCCCGCGCCCGGGTAGGCCCCAAACTTGAGGTCCCGGCTTCGGGACGAGGCGTAGGCCTCAACTTTAAAACAGTGTCAGGGGGGCACCTCTCCAGCCTCCCCGGGTCCTGGACGTGATGGGTACCCGTCAGGGGGGAAAATCAGAGGGGAAAGCCAATTTTTTGATCATTATATGGTTAATCAGCCGATAATGCCTGATAATTAGTGTGTATACAGACGCTCCTGAAATTCTAAGATTGGGGATGAGGTAACATGTGTTGCACATGCTATTTCATTCCAGTCATCCAAATCCCATTGAAGAGATGAATGGAAAGTAAACACTGAGCAAGAAATTGCTCAGTGTGTACAGGTATGCACCGATCCAGTATTCACTCCGGCCAATATTCCCTTCATGCAGAGACCATTAGCTGCACAGGTTCCAGTGCTGTCAGTTGATCCAATTTCTTCTTCTTCTGTGTAGCTTGCAGGTCCACTCCTGCCATACTTTTATCAGCAGCTGTTTGTCTCTCCATCCAGAACTCTCAATGTCCCTCCCCCAACCAAACGACATTATTCCCTTCAGATCTCCTTTGTCACACATACTCTTTCCTCCATCCTTTAGCTACTGTTTGTTCTCTTCTTTTTCTTTCTGTTATCTCCCAACTCTCCCTCTTTTTACCTTTTTACTGTTCACCCCCCCCCCCCCCCCCCCAGCTAACCCTCTCAGTCCTGGCTGTGACCCACCACACACACACACACACACTACTGTCCTATGTTCCTCCTGTAAGCCCCTTTGGCTGCCCCCCAACAGCTAACCCTCTATCTCCTTCTGTAATCCTAGCCCCTCTACTTTTACAGCATGCCACCACTCCCCATCCGGCCTGCACCCTGTACTTGTCATCTTCTCATGCTGGTAGGGGTATGGCCCCTGAGAGAAGAGGACACATGCCTCCAAGCATGCCCCTTAATTCTGGTCTGCAGCAGTTAGCCCTGTTTTGTGTTGCAAGAACGTGACTGGGTGCAGGAGAGGCAGGGGGCCCTATAGGCCATGGGAAGTAACTACAAATATTAAGAATCCGCAAGTTTTAAGATTACGGAACCACAGAAGATACCTTCAGTATCTGCGATGATCCCTCCATTTCCGACTGTACAGAATGCTGTTGGATTGGCCCCAGCTCTAAAATCAGCTGAAGATAGCATTAGGCTATAATGGTTAATGGGCTACTCTAACACAGATTATTTTTTTTAAGGTACTTTTCACAGGTACTGTACTTCCGTCTGCCCCTGATGACGAATGCGCTGGTCAATGGCCTGGAAAAGGGGTATTCACTGTGGTTCCAGCTCTTCACTGGGATGGGCTCTTATCTTATCAGTGTCCTTCTACAAGCAAGACCATGTTACTAAAATTGTGTCAAATGTTGAATTTTCACAATGCGCATTTAAGTGAAAAGGATTGCTCACAGGATTGTGATAAATAGAGCCCTAATTGCTATAAAATTTTATAATTCTAGAAGTGGATTGGAGAGTGTCACATAAGTGTTTTAAATATAAACTTTAGTGGTTGGACAACCATCCAAACCTCTCAATAAAATCACTTTCCAATTGAAACCTATTATACTTGAGCAAACTCTGTAAATCTAGGCACTCATTATACGCTGTGAAAAGTAAAAGTGCTGCGCTTTTCCAGCTGCAACAAAAAAAAAATCCACAAGTGAAGCACAAACACTTTTGGAGCTAGTAAAGAAACAGCATAAAAAGCACAACCTGGTTAGATGTGTTCTTAAAAGAACACTACAAATACATACATACAGTAGCAGTAATTTTCTGCCAATAGTTCCTGCATTTCAGGATAACACAAAAGAGAATGTAATATTTAAAAAGTAAAGTGCATTAAACAAACATGACTTGTTGCAAGTTGTTGAAAATGAGCTATCTACTGTATGTGTATATATTTTTGTTAGATTTAAATGTGTACTTATAAAATGCTATAGTTCTGTAGCAAATCTTTGTCTTTGATTTTTGGACTTAAAATTTGTAAATAACTATTTATTAATCTCTGTCGTACATCCGATAGCATCCTTTCCAAAAAAACAAAGAGAATTGCATAAAGCAACAAAAGAGAATTGTATAAAGCAACAGAATTGTGATCTTGTATGTACAGTATACTTGTAAGATGTGCTCTTTGCAGACCTTCAAACCACTGTCCTTGGCTCTTTAACTCAGTGGTTCCCAAACTTGGTCCTTAAGGAACACCAACAGCTCATGTTTTCCAGGTCACCTAGCAGGTTCACAGGTGTATTCATTACTCACTGACACATTTTAAAAGATAGGATCCGGTCTATAGAGCTACAATGCATAGGTTTACAGTCAATAGATCGACACCATATGGTCGACATGCATTGGGTCGACATTGACAAAAGGTCGATGTGAACAAAATGTTGACCTCTGAAAGGTCAACATACAGTATACAAAAGGACAACATGTTCAAATGGTTGACATGGCAATGGTCGTCACACTTATAGTCTACACATGTTTTTTTGGGGGGGCTTCCTTGACTAAATGGAGAGGATTGAGATATGTGCCTGAAGCGGGGGGCGCAAAACGAGCCCACGAGGGGGAGCATTTCTCCAAATGGTGCTAATCAACCTAGTGCTGATGCGCTGTGTCTCACTCCCGGCTGGCTTACTGGGCATGCGTGAGATCTCACATTGAACCCAGAGCTGGCAGCCACCACAGACAGGGACAGCTCTGTCCGTGCTGTGGTGAATGGGCAATGACACCTGCAGCTGGTGAAATCAAAAGCTGCAGGTGTCGGAACGGTCAGTACTACTGACCGTACATACATTGCCCGGCATATCGGAATGCTATCTTGTAGATAGCAGCGCCAATATAGATAGGGGAGCATAGTGCACCTGTCCTGTTGCGCACACGCCAGAGTCATACATGGAGAGAAGCAGTATCAGTGGTCATAGTGTGTGCTGATACTGCCTCTTCCCCATAATGGAGGATCATATATTTACCCCTGAGTTTGGGAACCTCTGCTTTAACAGATGCATATTAGTATTTTGTACAGTTTTCTAAAATGAAGCATTTTAAAAGAAACATTGACAGCTCCAATATTGACCGAAAAAGATTTGTGCCACACATATTGTAATTGAACTACAGTACTTGCAAGAGTCTGTTGAGAGTGGCATTACGCAGACTGTAAGCCAAATACAAATCTACATAGCTCATAATATGTGCAAGTTCTTTCTTTTATTGCCTGTTGAGTTTCAGATGTCAGACTGTGGCATGAAGGGCCCACTGGGAAATGTAATGATAGGGGCCCATATTTAGGGGTGTGACCAGCCTCTAGAGGCTAGCCATCAGAGTGTGCATGGCCTGGACGCCTATAATAAATACTGCTAGGGCATGAATGAAAATATACCAGATTAATAACAGGAATGCACTTTAGAAAATATAACAAAGTCCTGTGCAGTATAATGTAACAAGTAACATACTGTATGTGTAATGCATAATTCACCTTGTTTTCACCACTCTGGGGCTGTGCCCAGCATTCACAGTAATGTAACAGTACAGCACCTGGCATTTTGGAGTCACCCTAAGGGTGACCCTTGGTTTAAGTTTGCATCCTCCGAGTCCCCATAGTGACGCCTCTATGTTTTTAATATATATTCCTCTGTTCTACCAAAGAAGAAAATTGTTGAAGTCGGCGTTCCTTTATAGGATGACTACATATCATTTGACACTAATCCTAGGTTTCTAGCAAAGTACATTTGTCAGAAAGTCTCTCCCAAAATGGCACTGCAGTGTGACTTTTGTATAAGTCCTGTATTTTTCACATCACTTGAAGTTGTTAGAGGGAGGAGCAGGATGTTATAGCTAAAAGTTAATATCTAAGCCAGCTTCCTCAAGAAAGCATTTAATTTTCACTTTAATCTATTCAAGATTTATGAGAACAAGTTCTCATCACTACTAGGCATAAAGAAAAATGGAATTTTCAATTCACATTTTGGCAGACACATTTTACAGTTTTATTGTAAAGGGGCTCTGGAAATATCCATATTTTTGGACAGGGAACTAGTTTACTGCAACTTTATTGTTTGTAATAAATAATGCATTTACTATCCCTGCTGCCAACAGTTAGAAACTGCCGTGAGTGCCAGGCAGGGCCTTGATCTCTCCTCTGATAATAAGAGTTTCAAATATCGGAGACACATTTTTAAACATTGTGATCCTTGCTCAACAATTGCACGTCCCACCCATACTTAAAATTAATAGATTTTGGAGCTTAACAGCTGGCAGTACAGAATTTTCCTCTTGGAAGTGCCTTGCTGGCACAATCAGCTTGTACTTAACCAATTCTCTGGATGCCTTTGAAAAGAAAAGGCCAGAAAGAATCTACTTATACTTCTCAGATACCTTTTTGAAAATAAAAAAAATAGCTTTAGCTTGCAATTTGGACTGCACAGATTTTGTTAATTAATTAACATCTGCATAAAAAGATAACCGCAGTAATAAGTTTAGAGCCATTTATATGCTTGTCTTGCACATAAAGCAACAATGCAAATTACTCAGCACCTTTGTACTCCTATGGCACACTTGAATTGCAGTTAGCAGATCATGTTCTTGTACTTGTATTAGTATATGAAAACTGTATGAAAATGATATGCCAAAATGATGCAATTACAGTTATATTAAAGGAGGAGTGCCCATTTATTTCCTAGCAACACTTCAACTGAAACAACTGATCAATCCTACTAAGATGAATTTACAGTTCATAAATTACGTACAAATATTACAAACCCCAGTACAATAGTACATAGTTATGTCCAGAACTTAAAGTGGCCCTGGCTCCCACCCCATCCCCCTTTAGGTGGAGCCAGTCTAGGGCTTTCAGCACCCCCCTGCAAACTATAAATTTGTGCAACCTCCCATACCTTATAAGAGGACTGTGGTCTCACAAGGGACGTGGTCACGCAATAGCACCCACAACTCAGTACACAGTAGCATAATCTTATTCCCATTAAACTGCATGTAGTGCAATTTATTCACATTAAAAACACACAGTAATGTCCCTTATTCAAGTTACGTCACTCAGTAGTGCTCTTTATTCATGTTATGCTGCATAGTGATACCGCTTATACACGCTATGCCACACAGTAGTATCCATTATACACAATGCCCACAGTAGTGCCCTTTATACACCATTCTCACAGTAGTAGTGCCCCTTACACATAATGCCCACAGTATTAGTGCCGCTTATTCACATAAATCCCACAGTAGTAGTGCCCCTTACACATGCCAATAGAAGTGCAACTTGTACTCATAATTCCCATAGAAGTGCCCCTTATACTGCCCACAGTAGTCTTCCTTATACACATCTCTGCCTCTGTCACTCCAGCAGCTCACCACCCATGTCCTCTAGCAGCTCCATGCCATGTATTCCTCCAGCAGCTTCCCCTGCCTCTCTCCGTCCCTCCAGCCCCCGCTCACTTTGTTGTCAGCATGCAAAGAGCCTGCTCCTCTTCATGGCTCTTCACTTCACTGGCAGTGATGGCATGACATGGCATATGCAGTGCCAGGAAAATAAGCTGCTGGGATCTGAGGAGGGAACAAATGCCGTCTGACAGACACAGCGTGCATAAGTACCAGGAGAGATGAGCCACAGGTGGAGGAGGACCATAGAGCTGGCAGGACCTGAGGAAGGGGGAGGTGGCTGCAGCTAATCAGTGACACTAGCTCCATCTGCATCATCTATTGACATGAGTGTCGGGGCGGAATTTTTTATTGGAATTACTGTGCAAGGCTGTGGAGGTGGTCCTACAATTACAGGTGGTGGAACTCAGTTCAGCCTCGTTCCACCCCACTTTAACCCCTAGTTATGTCATCACTTATAATAAGAAGTGATGTAATCCTTTATTGTACAAAATTATGCGGTCTATTCATGAAGCAATGAAAAGAGTGGAGAAACAGACCAGTGGAGAAGTTGCCCGTGGCAACCAATCAGCATCTCTTTTACATTTTATAGAATTTACTTGATAAAGGCTTCCTTCAAGGCTGATTGGTTGCCATAGGCAACTTCACTACTGGTCCTTTTCTCCACTGTTTTCACTGATGCATGAATAAAGCCCTATATTATGTTTGCTGTATATTCTAATGGATTAATTCAATTAGTTTTGATGTGTCATCTTGCATGGCCACAATGCTCGTTTGCGAACATGTTTGCTATATGCAGTAGACGCTACACACTATGGGTTTGTGGAAAAACCGATGATGTAGAGGGTTGCGCTATGTGGCATTCTGGAACATGATGTACGGAATTGACACCCATGTATTTTGTCTCTTTTATATAAACACTGGCCTGCGATCTTGTACCTTTATAAAGTGGCTGCTCTGTGACTTCACATTTCCTTTTTGAGCTACATTTGATGACCTTTAACATACTCTTAGAAGGACTGAATTACCAAAACTCCACTAATACAGCAGCTCCAGTTGAAAAGAAGATTCCCCAAACATCAGCTATTATGGGAACATACAACATACTAAAGATGTGCAGATCGGTTCTCCAGAAATCCGAATCCATATGAACTTTGAGGTTCTGAACCAAGACCTGGTCTGGATTTCCTTAGAAGAGCAGAACGGAGTCTCATTTCGGATCTTGCCGTGGTTCGGAATTCTGATTTTGCAAAAATTACATGATTTTAGCTGTTTTATCAATTTGTATTGATATTTATTGATTTCTTATAGATTTTAAATTAAACCAAAAACCGAATCTGTGGCAAAACACTTGAGGGTGGTTTTGCCAAAACCAAAGCACGATGATGAATTAGAACCAAAACCAAAACACAGGCGTCCTCACACATCTCTACAATATATAAGAGAATCTTGAATGAGTAAATGTTACATTATTCTTTATGTTATTTCTTTATCAGTTTTATATATATTTTCAGTGACTAATTTAGAATAAAAAAATGTAATGTAAATTAGCACAGCTACCAAGTAACATATGTAGTGTACACTTAAAGTGTCCGCTAACATAGGAATGACATTTCTAGCAGGCCCAAAAGAACCTGTTATGTGGCGTCACCGTTTTTTTTTTTTTTTTTTTTTTTAATGATCACAAAGAAAATGCACTTGGAATGATTTCTGAACTAACAGAGATGTGCTGAAGCAGGAATCAACTCTTTGTTTTGTTATTTATCTACCTGGAATTAATATTGGACTTCACTGAGAGGGGTGATTAATTCACTGGTGTCTATTTAATTACACTCACAAGTTAAATGTTAAATTATAAAAATAAGTGAGGTTTAATGATTTATCAATAGCCATGTTTCATTTTCCCTAACACTATTTTTATTGATGTGCAGAGTTTCAATCTGCGGCTTTGCAGTAGAAAACTCACAGAAAATGTTTAGCTGCAGTGGCAAATGCAGGATTTCTAGAGGGGTGTTTCCAAATGCAGTCCACAATCTCCCACTGTGCGGAACATTGGAGCAAGTGCAGGAGTCTGATGGAGTGGTAGAGGAAGGAACCTAGTAACAACTCTGTAAACATTGGTAGTTTTATACACTGGACACTGTATGGAATACAGTATTAATATTTAACACTATAGTTGGTCTGTAGTATAGGCTATATCAAAATGTAAATAATATAAATAAGTGGTCAGGAAAAGGTTAAACAAACCATAAAAATAAACACACAAACATAATAGAACCAGCACTGCACTCCCTAAGCACACATTCTCCCACCTCATGGTAAGACTCCTGTCTCTTCTTCCTGGCAGCTACTCTCTGGTCCAGTGCACTGACTGAGGACTCAGATCCACACACACACACACACACACACACACACACACACACACACACACACACACACACACACACACACACACCAAACTTGGCACTGGGCATGGCCAGCAGCTCTGCTCTGCCCACTAAACTGCATGATGTGACGGCAGCACTTGTAATCGTATTATATATATACTATTGCTATTTTTGTCATAATTTGAGCCACTAGTCAAAAGGAAAGGAGGTTTCCGGGAATCCAGAAACTAACCCCCTGTGTTTGCCTATGAGCTGTATGCATTTTGTTTCACATACAGTAGTAGTGTGTTTCACAGAAGAATCATTAAAACAATGGATGAGTGACATGTCAGTCACTAATTCAGCTTTTAGATTTGGATAAATCATTCGTACCCTAGTCAATTGCCTAGGTCAGGGCCGTCTTTTATTATGGGTTCAATGGGCTCTTGCCCAAGGGCCCCAGGAGTCTAAGGGTGCTAGGCTGATAGCTGAGGGAACCAGAGATATCTGACTTCGAAGCAGTGGTCCCCATCCAAGACGGTTAATTGCTCTTCCCATCCAGATATCTTGGGTTCAGTCTGACTTACAGCTTTTCTGAGGGGACTCTCCAAAATATGGGACCTCTTTCCTTTCAGTGGACACTGGCAGCTTGACTCTACTGTGCCCAGAACCGGAGATATAAGCCTTCAAGCAGCTGGTCCCTGCTCCAGCTCCACACATCTGGTTTGCAGTTTTATATTTTCACCGATGAATTGCTCTGGATCCTGAACTCTGATCCCCAAGTCCTTTATATCTCCTGAAAGGTGGGACTCTCTACTTTATTTTATCACATTCAATGCTAAAAAATCTTTTTCCAGGAACTGGAGATATCTGCAGTCAGGCAAGCTGCCCTCCCACCGGAAAATGATGAATATTAAACCCACTCCACCATCCACCCCTCCCCTACGTATTACACCCTGGAAGTAATGTACCGGTGCCCATTCATTCAGCCCAATGCCTCGTCTACAGTTTAGTGTTCTCCCTCCCACCGCATCTTCCACCATCTGTGCATTAAAGGAGTAATTAGCAGAAATGAATGCTCCAGGTCCTACATGCCTACCGCCCGATGATCGCACCCCCCCACACCTACCGCTGGAGGATGGGTGAGGGGCCAAGTGCATTGCTGTGCCCAGGGGCCTACACTGCTGTTAAGACGGCCCTGGCCTAGGTTTGCCTTAATGGTAGTGCTGGCCTTATCTATAGGCTTTTTCACATGTCAGCTGTCTCTACCTCTCTCTTTCTATGGGCATTTTAGTAGTTTTCGGATGTTTGACCACATTTGCCGTTCATTCCTCTCCCTCCCCCCCTCTCTCTCTCTCTCTCACACACACACACACACACACACACACACACACACACACACACACGGCAAAGACGTATGGGGAAAATTTACTAAGTGCCAGGTTTGTTGGTGTAAAGAAACCGTTGACATCCATCACAGATCAACAGCGGTTCCAGCTCAAAACCACACTGTTTGCTAAGGGTAAACTCGTAATACTGCAACATGTCCCATGAATCTGTCCATCCCTGTTATTGTTTTATATTTAAAAATAAAACAAATGTGTGGAGTCTCCCCCAAAAAATTGAAATCAGCACTAGCACTTTCATTGGGACAAGTGATTTGACTTCTTCAGTAGTTGCTAAGGAGAAAGTGATATGACTTCTTCAGTAGTTGCTAAGGAGAAATACGATCTGACCACATTAACAGAAGCCACCTTATCCTCAGGCCAAGGGTATTTTAGAATGTCTTGTTTTTAAAACAATCAGAAGCCAATGTAGTGTCACGTAGCCTTAAGAGTCTTTGGTGGCAGATAGGAAAGCTTCAGCTGTGACATTAATGCAAACAGCGTTTTCACAGCTGAAACGTTGTGAAACATTACCACGCAAACTACTGCATGCCATGATTTTCTGGATTGAAAAAATGAAATGTTCTAAAACACTTGCATGACAACAGAGACACAAATTCCTTTGAGTATATTATTCAATGTTGTGCAATAAGCTCAGTAAGCTCTAAAATGAAATGAAAATGTAATATTTTCCATATCAAAGTAGGCAATATGGCAGATAATTAAAGAGCTAACGGAAACCTTTTTTTTGTCTTGTGTAACTACATTTTTATGCTACTGCTTATTGTTTATTGTCATCACTTACCACATTTATTAAATATAGCCATAATATTGAATAGGGGTTAAAGACAACATCCGTATCTGTCAATGTGTATTACGCGTGCATATGTTAGTTGTATATATATATGGTGTTTATACTGGTACAGCTGCACATTTTTAATTATACATGTTATTGTTTGTAATGTGGGCATTTTGCATCTTCATATCTTAGTTCCAGTGCAGCTGCACTTTGCTAAGCATCGCATTTCTTCCATTCTCCCAGCAGTGGTTCAGCATATCTTCGATTTTACTCAAATCAATTTTAAACAACTTTTGTCCTAAGCAAAACAGATTACCGGTTTTGAGGGGTATAATACATTAATTCATTTCCTTCTATTGACTTTTATATGTTGACAGGAATCCCATAGAGATTGCTCATTGCTACATTACATGTAGCCATTTTTAAAGACTACATCTGTAAGATCAGTTTAAAACATTGTAAACTGTTAAACCTCATGATTTCTAAGATCACAGGAATATTATGTTATGGAATAAGCAGTAAGATTTGGAGTCAAGGAAAGGGAACGTGATAATAAACCCAGAGCCGGCCATAGGCATAGGCAAACTAGGCAATTTCCTAGGGCATTTGACATGACTAGGGGCATCAGCAGCTTCTGCTGATTAAAATTATATGCGGCATGCCTATATTCTGTGTGTAGCATTTCTTATGCAGATACAGCCACAGTCTCACACAATATATAGGCATGCTGCATATAATTTTAATCAGCAGAATCTGCTTGTGCATCCTAGCCACATAGCAATGCAAATAAGATGCATTTTCATAAAAAGGTGCCCGACGTTAGCATTGAGGCAAAATTTATAAGGACACATCTGTATGCAAGCAGAGGCAGAGGTCACAGTGATAGTGGCAGTGTGAGTGCTGTGTGCATGTAAGTGAGTTGGTTGTGCAGTAGAGTTCGGAATATGTGTAAGGAGCATTATGCGTGTCATGTAAAAATGCATTAATAATGTGCAACATATGTGTAAGGGGCACTATGTGTGTCATTATGTGTATAAGGGCATTAATAATGTGCAGCATATATGTAAGGGACATTATGTGTAAAAGGGCATTAATAAAGGTTGTCATAATGTGTAAGGCGCATTATGTTTATAAGGACATTAATAATGTGTAAGGGGCATTACTGTGTGGAATTATGTGTATAAATGCATTACTAATGTGTGGCATTATGTGTATAAGGTGCTCTACTATGTGGCGTTGCGTATAGAAAGGGCACTACTGTGTCGTCTAATATGAATAAGGAGCAATTCAGTTTGATATAATGTGAATAAGGGGCTCTACTGTGAGGAGTAATGTTTATAAGGTAAAGTAATACTACTGTGGGATGTAATATGAATAATAGACACTATCGCATGATCAAATGTGAATAAAGTTGCAGTACTGTGTGGCGTAATTGGAATTGGGGTTACTATTGTGTGGCCATGCCCCTTGCCAGCAAAAACACATCCCTTTTTGGGCTGTGCGCCAAATGTGCGAACTGTTCCTAATTAAAATATAGGGGGTACAAACACCAAAATAAGGACTGCTATGGGTGAGGGGTGATGGTGCTGGAAAAGAGGTGCAAGGTCAGAGGCGGAACCAGCGGTGGTGCTAGGGGGCACCAGCCAAAATCTTGCCTAGGGCATCATATTGGTTAGGGCCGGCTCTGAATAAACCAACATTTATGCTTAGGTGATAGCATGGAGCCTGATTCTGATTTGGACGTAAAGCAAAACACAAAAAGCAAGTAACTGTGCACCTGGGCAAAACCATGTTGCACTGCAAGTGGGCATATGTATAATGTGGGCAGATTTAGAGTTGGGCGGGGTGTGTCCAAAATAAAATCTAAATTGCAGTGTGAATGCAAAGCTTTTTAATGTTTGTGGGATACATGCAAAAGCAGCCAGTATTTACCCTGCACAGAAACAATATATATGCATTTGTTCCCTCTGCATTGCAACAGGGTTTGTCCCACATAACATTTTTTTCTTCCAAATGAGAAACAGGCCCATGAGCAAACATGATGTAACACAATTAGGTAACAATCAGACACTTTTTGCGTTTGTAAAATGCACTAGAAAATGACAGAAATATCAAAATAATTTATCTTTTTGCAGATAAATTAAGAACTTTGCAGATTTTTCAAGTATTTTGACTTAAATCGTTTATAAATAGACCTGTAGGAAAAGAATAGGTAGTCACCTGATCACATGTAGTGTTAACTAGCCCCTTCACCCAGTGATATGTAATATGTTAATGCAGGCGGTTGACAAAGAAGCATTGTTGTCACCAGTTACTTATAGTGACATATAGCATATCTGATTCCTCCATAATAAATATTGAACTATCTGCTTTTCTTCTTTTTGATTTGCTAAGTGTGTGAGTGTGATTGGCGCACCACAAATACTACTGTCTACTGCAGTGTTTCCCATCCATGGTTCTCAACAGTCCAGGTTTTAACAGTCCAGGTTTTAAGGATAGCCATACTTAAGCACAGGTGACTTAATTAGTAACTGAGTTATTTTGATTAAACCATATGTGCTCGAGTATGGATATCGCTAAAACCTAGACTGTTAGTTTGCTTTGAGGACCAAGGTTGAGAAACCCTGGTCTACTACTTTTGAATTGGGTCCATTTACAAAAGCTTTTGGTCTTGCAGAGAAATAATGAAAATGACAATATATAATCAATTAATATAAATCAATCTCTAAATTATATTTTACTAGATAATTGTCACTTATGTTTGCCATAAAAAGGTTCTTGCAGTTGTTTTTCAAAAACAAACTCAAGCCTGGTATTTTTTTTTTTCTGGAAAATTGAAACTCCCAGATATTTGGCACAAATGCCAAAGTGGGTTTAGACACATAGGGGAAGATTACATTCGACACAAGCTGCTGTCAACTAATAGTTTACAGATTTTGCAAAATATAGAATTGAATGATTAATTTACCTTAGAAACAGATAACGTCAAATCCTTCTACACCTGCATCCAATGTGCAGATGGATATAGGCATAAAAATTTGCAAAAGCTCAACATTACAACCAGCTCAAAAAAAAAAAAATGTTTATGGACAGTATCAAATTTGTTTCTAGTACAACAATAGGCACATGTTTTACATTCAACTATGCCAAATGTTTCATGGGAAAGTTGGAAGAAGTATGTGGGATCAAAATATGTTTACGTGGGAATCAAATATGCAAGCATTGGTATATAGATATTTGTTTTATATGGAATAATGAAAAACTGCCCATCCAGTAGCAGTTTGAACCAGGAATTTGTTGCCAGTACTAGCAAGGAAAGTGTCAGATTTTTAGATCTAAAATAATTGTCAAAAATGGCCTTTTAGATACTTATACACACATAAAACTGGCCGATTGTAATAATTTCTTGCCAGTGAGAATGAACCATAATCAGAATTGAATTGGAAATGTACCAGACTATTTAAATGAATAGAATTTAATTATTTGAGAACTTTATATTATGAAGAACAAGGCAATAATATCATGCAATATTAACTACAAGGAGAAAGTACAAAAGGTCTGTCTTGCAACAAAAGCTATAGACAGAGCTACTTTGTTTACATATAAGCAAAAACAGTAGTCAAGATATTTCATTCATAACACTATGTAGTAATAATGCAAATAAAAAAAACAATCTTTTTTTTTATTATTATTATTATTATTATTATTATTAATAGATTTTTTAAGGTACCACACAGTGTCCACAGCACCATACAGGCATTATGCAAGTAACAGTGAAAATACACATATAGAAAGTACAGTAAATGTAATCTGACATAACATTTGAACAACACAACAGAAGATCGAGAAACTACTGTAGGTAAGACTCCAAAGGAATGATGGTTGGTGATTCACTATATACAGACTAACATGAGACAGTCAGTCACAGGGAGTGGAAGGCATTTCAACACTCAGTAGGACTGAACCCAATGAATAGTGAGCACACAGAGTCAAGGTTGCTAAAAAGCACAAGGAGACTGGGGGCATGGGAGCACAGGTAGTGCGGGGGGTGGATGAACAAGAAGAAGGAGGACCTTTCTTGTGAGAGGTTACATGCTAAAGGGAAGGGTGATCAGGAAAAATAAAAGGTCAGGGGATGAGGGAAGAGTGGAGATTTAGGAGGAATGGTGAACTTTGGTGAAATGGTATGTTTTGAGTGACTGAAGACTGGGATACTGGCAGAAAGTCTTACTTGATGCTGGCGTGAGTTCCAGATCAGAAGCAGTCTTGCAGACAGGTGTGAGATGAGGTAAGCAGAAGGGAGTAGAGGCTGCAGTCAGAAGAATTGCAGAGTGGGTGGGTGGGAGTGTGGACAGAGATGAATTCAGAGGCTGCAGAGTTATTATGAGCTTTTTATGTTAGGAAATTGAACTGGATTCAGAGTGGGATGGGGAGCGAGTAGAGTGGGGAGGTCAACACAGACCGTTTAGAAAGGAAAATGAGGTGTGTGGCAGGTGGTAGTATTCATGAGGGATTGTACTGGGTAAAGGTGAGTGAAGAGGAAATCAGAGAGGACATTAGTTGAGTTGGGAGATGATGAGTGCATGGATTAGAGTTTTAGTGGCATCAGGGGTGAGAAAAGGACTGATCTTAGAGATATTGCCGATTCCATATAATTCAGTATATTACGATAAACAAAACACATTAATATTAATCTCCTTTACATAAATCTATCTTTACACATTAACGTAATACTTGGTCATTTAATACAACTATAAAATGAATGGTAATCACTATTAAAATAAAAACATGGAATTAGTGTAACAAAAGCTTGTCCACTGCTTCTAAAGATGAGTACATATAACAAACTCTACATTTTCTTTTTTCCTAAAATCACAGAAAAAACAATAACCAAAACGTAAGTAAATAATAAACTAGAGCCAAATATAAGTAAAACAATAACAGTGGCCATTTTGTTGAAGCATTGACTGTAGACAAAGTCCTACACAATGCCAAATAAAACCACTGAACACACGGAGTTGAGTGCTTTTTTGCTACTGCATGTGCACATTAAGGTCCTAAAAACGCATGCATTCCACTGTGTGTATGGACAAAGCCGCAGTTGCAATTGAGAAGCACGTTATCAGAAATGTATGGGAAATGTGCTGGGCATTCCTGGGTGGTGACTGGGAGGTGGCCATTCAGACGTATGGAAATGTTCCTTCTTATGGGTGTGCTATGGGAGTGTCGCTGAATACTTTGCATACAAAGACACACAATAGTTCACAATGGATTTCACATTTCAAACCCAAGCAAAAACCTGCTCCTGTAGTAAACTAAATTTCCTGTACTTACAACATTTTTAGTTTAGAATTTTAGATAGCCTTGATCATTAAACTTTCCCACTTCTATTACAATTCAAAGTGATGTATCAATCAATGGAGGTCATACTCTGCTGCTGATCTTCAATCTCACTGCATGAACTGCAGCGAGCAATCGGGTCGGAATGACCCCCATAGCCTCTGGCTACCTTTTGTCCCTGCTCACAAGTGGTAGGCCATGGTCACCTATGGAATTTGGTCATTTGTATGACAGATGATGACTGGCTGGCTGCTTATTCCACCCATTGTACTAGAAGGACGCCTACTCTGATGGTACATAAACTAATCCATGCTCTATAATTTGCATATAGATGTTTCTCTTACGTCCTAGAGGATGCTGGGGTTCCATTTAGTACCATGGGGTATAGACGGGTCCACTAGGAGCCATGGGCACTTTAAGAGTTTAATAGTGTGGGCTGGCTCCTCCCTCTATGCCCCTCCTACCAGACTCAGTTTAGAAAATGTGCCCGGAGGAGCCGGTCACAGCTAGGGGAGACCTTAGGAGTTTTTCTAGTTTTATTGTTTTCTGAGTTTGTTAGGATACAGGAAGGCTGCTGGCAACAGCCTCACTGCTTCGTGGGACTTAGGGGGGGGAGTAGGAACCAACTCTATCTCTGCTGACAGGACACTGAGCTCCTGAGGGTGCCGATCGCAAGCCCACGAGGTGACCGCTCACTCCCACAGCACGGCCGTCACCCCCTAACAGAACCAGAAGAAAGAATAGTAGTGAGTACAGCGTCGGCGGCCTGGTTAGCGGGTTGCAAGTGGGAATGGCGGCACAAGGGTGGGAGCGCAGCTCTGACAGGCTGCGCTCTGGCAGGCTCAGCAACACACTGGGTTGGCACTTGAGGGGCGTCCTGGGCCAGCGCAATTCACCCTAAACTGGTCACTTGGCTAAAAGGGGCTAATCCCTGCTGTTAGCAACAAACACCTCAGGCCAGTATAAACAACTTAGTGTGGGAAGTCGCGTGCCATTGCAAGGGGCGGGGCTTCCTCTCAGAGCGGATCCAGCACTTATCAGTGCCATTTTCTCCCTGCAGATCACAGTAAAGACATGCTGACAGGGAGCGCTGCCCTCCAGATAACTCCAGCTATACCTCTGCGGTACCAGGGCATTATAGACAGGGGGGAGTGTGATAACAGTACTAGCTCTCCTATTAAAGTTAGTCGTTCAGCGCCAGGCTTTCTTCATAATGACTGCCTACTGGGGCGCTGTGTGGCTGGCTCCTTATAATCTGTGGCTCTCTGAAGGTACTCTGGGGGGAAACTGTGTCTGACATTTTCCTGTGTGTGTGTTTGTTTGTGTAAGGGTATATATCTCACATTACCGTATCTAAGGACTCTGTGTCCTGTGCTGCAGAGTGTTTATCATCTCCTGAAGAGTCTATTCCATGTACTCAGGACTGCAAAGTGCTTTCCCGGCCTTCTGAATCTGAACCCCCCATGGGTGGATTCTTTAAGGGGAATGATATCCCAGATTTCAACAAGGATGTCACATACTGAGAAAGAGACGCAGTTTTTGAGAAAATCTGTGGAGGGTTTGACATACTTCGTCTAAGACCCCCCTACATACCCACAACAATGTACACTTGCCCAGATAATGCAAGCTGACACTGACATCGACTCTGATACAGGGAACAGTGATGGGGATATGCAAGGGGGCGATGCATCACTTGCAAAGGGGGTGCAACTAATGATTGAAGCCAATAGGGACATTTTACATATCAGAGAAGGTACCTGAGCAGGTAGAAGAATCTTATTTTACAGAAAGTAAGAAATCCTCGCTTACCTTCACGCCTTCTAAGGAGTTAAACTCTCTGTTTGAAAAATCCTGGGAAAACCCAGAGAAAAAAATCCAGATCCCAAAAAAGGGTTCTCATTGCTTTCCCTTTCCCTGAAGAAGACTTAGAAACTATGGATAGGAGTGACATTGAATTGTTTTTTGCGTCACATACAGGATTCTGCAGGTTTCATGGTGGAGTCTATGAAGGACCTTGGCATGCTTAATGCAAGGGCTACTTCCATGGCAGTCTCGGCATGCAGAGGACTCTGGCTACGCCAATGGACTGCAGATGCAGAATCCAAGAAAAATATGGAGAACCTACCCTTCACAGGTCAGGCTCTATTTGAGGACGCATTGGATGCGTGGATCTCCACGGCAACTGTGGGTAAGTCAACCTTTCTTCCCTCAGCAGTGTCACCGCCTAGGAATTCTTATCCTACGTCTACACTGCAGTACTTTCGGACCGCGAAAGTTAGAAAATCCAAAACCCCTTCCACTTTCTTTAGAGGTGGTCAGGGAAAATCCAGAAAACCTGCACCAACAGGTTCTCAGGAACAGAAACCAGGTTCTGCTTCCTCAAAGTCTTCAGCATGACGGTGGACCTCCCAGCCTGAAGATTGGGCAGGTGGGAGCGAGACTAAAGAATTTCAGTCACGTCTGGGCGTCATCATGCCTAGACCCCTGGGTAAAAGATATTGTTACCCAGGGGTACAAACTGGAGTTTCAAGTGCTCCCACCTCACAGATTATTCAAATCAGGCTTACCAGCTTCGCTGATAGAAAGTGCTATCCTATAGGAAGCCATTCAAAAATTGGTTCAAACAAATGTCATTGTTCCAGTTCCACCTCACCAAAAACACAAGGGTTATCACTCAAGCCTGTTTGTGGTACCGAAACCAGACAGTTCGGTAAGGCCGATATTAAATCTAAAGTCATTGAACCCCTACTTGAGGGAATTCAAATTCAAGATGGAGTCTCTGAGAGCGGTGATCTCAAGTCTGGAGGAGGGGGAATTCCTGGTATCTCTGGATATCAAGGATGCGTACCTTCACATTCCGATCTGGCCGTCTCACCAGGCTTATCTAAGATTTGCACTGCTGGACTGTCACTATCAGTTCCACAGCACCAAGGGTATTCACCAAGTTCATGGCAAAGATGATGCTACTCCTCCGCAAGCAGGAAGTGAACATGATTCCCTATCTGGATGATCTGCTGATAAAAGCACCTACCAGGGAGAGACTGTTAAAGAGTATTGCTCTCTCAATTTGACTACTCCAGGATCATGGGTGGATCCTGAACCTTCCAAAGTCACATTTGGAGCTGACAAGGAGACTGCCCTTCCTGGGGATGATACTCGACACGGAAGTGCAGAGGGTCTTTCTACCAGTGGAGAAAGTGTTGGTGATCCAATCAATGGTCCGGGATGTCCTGAAGCCACACCTGGTATCGGTTCATAAGTGCATTCGCCTTCTGGGGAAGATGGTAGGCTCCTACGAGGCTCTACAGTATGGAATATTTCATGCAAGGTTCTTCC
This sequence comes from Pseudophryne corroboree, assembly GCF_028390025.1. Taxonomy (NCBI): domain Eukaryota; kingdom Metazoa; phylum Chordata; class Amphibia; order Anura; family Myobatrachidae; genus Pseudophryne; species Pseudophryne corroboree. Next base: position 458,724,129 of record NC_086445.1, on the reverse strand, counting down.
ACCTGGATCTCCTGGACAAATAGTTGGGATCTCATCTTCACATGCACCAGCGGATACGTCTGTCACGGAAAGCCAGAATTTCACTCCTCTGGTGGCTACAAACTTCTCACCTTCTCGAGGGCCGCAGGATCTGGATTCAGAATTGGAACCTTCTAACCACATATGCAAGTCTCAGAGGTTGGGGAGCAGTCACCCAAGGGGAAAACTTCCAAGGAAAGTGGTCAAGTCTGGCATCCATCCTTCCGATAAACATTCTGGAACTACGGGCCGTATACAATGGCCTTCTACAAGCGGCACATCTTTTTCAAGATCAGGCCATTCCGGTTTAGTCGGACAATGTAACAGCAGTGTCCTACATAAACCAACACAGTGGAATGAAGAGCAGAGCGGCAATGTCAGATGTAACAAGAATCCTCCTCTGGGCAGAAAAGCACGCGGTGGTGCTTTCAGCAATCTTCATTCCGGGAGTGGACAACTGGGAAGCGGACTTCCTAAGCAGACAGAATGGGGCCTCCAGGAGATTGGGGCCTCCACCAAGAGGTGTTAGCAAAGGTAACACGTCAATGGGGTGTACCTCAAATAGACATGATGGCCTCCTACCTCAAAAAGAAGCTTCGGAGGTACTGTTCCAGGTCGAGAGACCCGCAAGCAGTAGCGGTGGACGCCCTTGTAACTCCGTGGGTGTTCCAGTCAGTGCATGTGTTCCCTCCACTTCCACTCATCCCAAGGATTCTCAAACTAATAAAAAGAACAAGAGTTCAGGCAATCCTCATTGCTCCAGACTGACAAGAAGGGCTTGGCACATGGATCTTCTGGAATTACTGCTGGAGGATCCGAGTTCTCTTCCTCTTCGTGAGGACCTTCTTCAACAGGGGCCGTCCGCCTATCAAGACTTACCATGGCTACGTTTGACATCATGGAGGCTGAACGCCAGTTCTCAGCTCGGAAGGGCATTCCAAACAAGGTCGTTCCTACTCTGATCCATGCTAGGAAGGGAGTAACGTTTAAACATTACCATCGGATTTGGAAAAAGTATGTGTCTTGGTGTGAATCCAAGAAGTTTCCTACTGTGGAGTTTCAACTAGGATGGTTTCTCCTCTATCTGCAAGCAGGTGTGGATGTGGGCCTACGCTTGGGCTCCATAAAAGTCCAGATTTCGGCCTTGTCCATTTTCTTCCAGAAACAATTGGCTGCTCTCTCTGAGGTTCAAACATTCTTGAAAGGGGTTCTGCACATCCAACCACCCTTTGTGCCTTCTATGGCACCTTGGGATCTTAATGTGGTGCTGCAGTTCCTGCAATAGGATTGATTTGAGCCTTTACAGGAGGTGGACTTTAAGTTTCTTACTTGGAAGGCGGTCACGCCATTGGCATTGGCATCTGCTAGACGTGTGTCAGAATTGGGGGCATTGTCATGCAAGAGCTCCTACTTTATTTTCCATGAAGATAGAGCTGACCTCAGAACGCATCAGCAATTTCTTCCAAAGGTTGTGTCGGATTCTCATATCAACCAACCTATTGTGGTGCCAGTGGCTACTGACTCCTCAATTGCCTCAAAGTCCTTGGATGCTGTGAGGGCTTTGAAAATTTATGTGAAGAGAACTTCTTGTCACAGGAAGTCGGACGCTCTGTTTGTCCTTTATGATCCCAACAAAGTTGGGTGTCCTGCTTCTAAGCAGACAATTTCTCACTGGATCAGGTTTACTGTCCAGCATGCTTATTCTACAACAGGCTTGCCGTGTCCAAAATCTGTTCAGGCCCACTCTACTCTACTTCCTGGGCAGCTGCCCGTGGTGTCTCGGCTTTACAGCTTTGCCGAGCAGCTACTTGTTGAGGGTCGAACACGTTTGCTAAGTTCTACAAGTTCGATACTTTGGCCTCTGAGGACCTAAAGTTTGGTCAATCTGTTCTGCAGGAACCTCAGCACTCTCCCTCCCGTACAGGGAGCTTTGGTACATCCCCATGGTACTAAATGGAACCCCAGCATCCTTTAGGACATAAGAGAAAATAGGACTTTAATTACCTACCGGTAAATCCTTTTCTCGTAGTCCATAGAGGATGCTGGGTGCCCGCCCAGTTCTTCATTTTCCTGCATTGTTATTTGGTTAAGTATTGTTGGTTCAGTCGTTGCTGAATCGTTTCCGTTTGGTTAGCCTGGCTTTCCTTTTGTTATATTTTACTGGTGATTTTTATGCGCTAATGGAACCAGTAAAATGAGGACCATTGGATCACTTGGACATTTAGAGCGCAAAGTGAGATTGTACCTTTTTTTTTTGCGGAATGATACATTGTGTTTTAAAGTATCAATAGTTCACATTGTCTCCACTAATCGTGAGCTCACCTGCCTCCATTCACTACCAATTGAAAGCCCCCTCCTGAGACCTCCCATCAGGAGGCTAAGGATGTGAATTACCATGCTTTCTTGTGACGAGAGTGGACCAGCTTCCAGCGAGATGAATAATCGTGCAGTTAAGCAGCCAGGTGTAATGTATTGTTTTGCTGCTGTTATGACAGACGCGTCTCCCGGCAGTATGCACCAGCCGCCGAAGCTCACCCTGGTGTTTGGGCCGCGTCTGACTTGTTTGTTCTTTGCTTTGAACGTCCTATTCATGGTAAGTGCCTCTGGCGTGTGGCGTCACATTCAATGCCGTGGTTCCTGGACAACTGGATTTGATGGTCAGCATGTGGGCATGTGATCGCAGTTGGTGCTGAAGTTCCTCCTGGGAATTAGGGTTGCAATCTCTAACGCGTTTCACACCCTTGGGTGCTTCCTCATAGAGTGAGTTTTCTTTTGTTATGTGTGAGCTGGTGTGACTCTCACCACTATCTGTGTATGTCTGTCTCCTCGGGCACAGTTTCTAGACTATGGTAGGAGGGGCATAGAGGGAGGAGCCAGCCCACACTATTAAACTCTTAAAGTGTCCATGGCTCCGAGTGGACCCATCTATACCCCATGTTACTAAATGGAACCCCAGCATCCTCTACGGACTACAAGAAAATGATTTACCGGTAGGTAATTAAAATCCTATTTTTATATCTGGGTGATAAGAAACCACCTGCAACAACAGCAAGAGACATTAATGAGACTTACAGTAGATACATATGTATTACTTTAGTTACCACCATCATCTGGACATGGAATAGGACCTAGAGTCTGAAACAAGAATTCCATTTACATATTTACATGTCAAAAGCATAGTTTTGTCTCTTTAAGTAAAAGAGTGAATAAAAAATACAAAAATAAATAATATTCAGTATCCTCAGTCTATCCCTCCTGCCACTCCTGAGCTTGTCTTTAATGAGCAGCTCCAAATGACAGCTTTAATCACTGCCTCTGGCCACTGAGAGAGACCGTTAATGATAGAAAAGAACAGAGAGCCATTTGCATCAATCAGCTCTAAATCACTTTTTATGATAATGCATCGGAGCGGAGAACAAAGTCTCTGATGTCTCCTGCATGATGATGTACCACAGTGCTGTCTCCTTGGCTCAGGCCAGAACATAAATCTCTTAAAGACGAACAAACCATAACCTGTGCTACTGAGACTGTTGGCCCTTATTTCCCAAACTGCTAATGATCTTTTAGCAGCGAAGAGTCAAAAGAGGCCAAGTTATCAAATGAGTCTGCTGCTTTGAATATCATGAAGTGCATTGTAATGAGAAGCAGTGATTTATAGTATGATGATTTTGACAGTAACATAGCTCTAACTAATGGTCTGTGAGGCCCACCCCACCAGGTTACAATAGGAATATATTACATTACGTTGTCTGTCTTACTAAGGAATTGTGTATCATGAATAAGTATCACCATTTTTAGAGAAAACAGTTAACATCAGGGTGACCTGTACTGCTGCCACTGTTGCAATCCTCGCAAATGAAAATATATTTGGATCTAATCACTTCACCTAAAATGGTAAAAAAAATATTATCCACTGCATGCCACTGACTTGCCAAATAAGAAAATCAAAAGTGAATAAAAAAAAAAGGATGATGTGTCAAGGCTGGCCATTTTTCATTACATTGTACATTGTGCAATTGCTTTACATTTCATTACATTGGGGGTCATTCCGAGTTGTTCGCTCGCAAGTGAATTTTAGCAGATTTGCTCATGCTAAGCCGCCGCCTACTGGGAGTGAATCTTAGCATCTTAAAATTGCGAACGATGTATTCGCAATATTGCGATTACACACCTCGTAGCAGTTTCTGAGTAGCTTCAGACTTACTCGGCATCTGCGATCAGTTCAGTGCTTGTCGTCCCTGGTTTGATGTCACAAACACACCCAGCGTTCGCCCAGACACTCCCCCGTTTCTCCAGCCACTCCTGCGTTTTTTCCGGAAACAGTAGCGTTTTTTCCCACACGCCCATAAAACGGCCTGTTGCCGCCCAGTAACACCCATTTCCTGTCAATCACATTACGATCGCCAGAACGATGAAAAAGCCGTGAGTAAAATTCCTAAGTGCATAGCAAATTTACTTGGCGCAGTCGCAGTGCGGACATTGCGCATGCGCATTAAGCGGAAAATCGCTGCGATGCGAAGATTTTTACCGAGCGAACAACTCGGAATGACCCCCATTGTACATTGTGGTGTGACTGTGGCTTTAAGGGATAGGTGCTGGAAGAGGGGGGCACAGAGAGGGGCACATCGTCTATTCATGGGAGACAGAGGGGCTGGGGGCATGGCCAGCAGCTCACAGAGCGCTGGGCATGCCCCCATAGTGACAAAAATGGGAGGCGTGGCTCACAAAAGCGGCATTCCCTGCAAAACATTGTTCAGATACAGAAGTAGCCCTGGATAAATTAGCTCTTTTATCTCTATGTACCTGATGACCGGATACATATTGCTTATTCTATTTTCCTGCAATTAATTATTAAACCTGGAGGACAGATTATGTAATTATATTTGTTTAGAAATCACTTGAAATGTAGTGCTACTAGATCATTTCCAAATCCATCAGAACCAACATCTGCTTAATATAAGTTCAGCTGCAATATATTATAGCATTATATAAATAGAAGTTACTAATGACTACTAATGCCATTTTGCTAAAAATGTATAAACATTCCAAGGATTTAATCTGTGTAGTTCATCCTATTTTCTTGTGAGAACAGGAACTTTTACTAGGGGACTGCTGCTGGGGTGCTGAGGCAGGCCCATTTACATGTTCTGTTTGGCCACTAGACTGAGGATGATAGGGAGAAGAAAAGTTACATTTAATATTTAAACATTTAAATTTCCCTTATTTGCATATTTACAATAAAGATTTTAGGGCAGTCTTAGTCTTGTAAAATGCATTATTCTTTTTCTCATTTTAACTCATATTATTAGCCAATATTAGTAAATATGAGAAATTCTCAAATGTAAGTAAAGCTTTAGAGCCTGTATTATTCATTCCATTTATTATTTTGCACATGGAGTGATTGGAATGCGAAAGACATGTAGGCAAAGGTAGCAGAGCTGCACCAACTGATTGAGTAGGGGAGACGTGAGTGTCCATAGCACTATACATATATTTGCAGAGGTCAGGGGGTGCACTATTGGTCGACACATGAAATATAGGTTGACACATGAAATAGGTTGACACGGTCATTAGGTCGAGAAGTATACGGTCGACCTAGAAAAAGGTCAACCTGAGTTTTAAAAAAAAAACTGGTGGTGTTTTCTTCGTAAAGTGGCTGGGAACCCCAGTTAGTGCACCATGTCCCCTCGCATGGCTTCGGGCAAGGTTACTATTCCCAACCGTAGCCCATGTAAATCGTAAAGTATGAAAAAGTTAATAAAATGGAAAAAAAATAGAAAAACTCATGTCAACCTTTTCATGTGTCGACCTTTGCCATGTCGACCTAGTGATCATGTTGACCTAATGCATGTCGACCAATAGTGGTTAACCTAATGAGTGTCGACCTAAGTGTTGTCGGCCTAAAGACCGGATACCATAAGAAGGTGCCCAAATACCAGTAGGTTTACTTTTTAAAATATAATTTTTCACTATTCTGTCACTTCATAATTGTATTATTTATTTTACGATCATTTGTATGCTTTAAATACTGTATATTGTAATCTTCACATGAACACAATTCTCTTCTAGACATCCTGCAATATACGGTATGAGACACACCATAAGGGCGGACATAAAGAAGGAGCACAAGCACAGTGATCACCTATGGATTCTTCATCATCTGCATTCTGGTATGCATTGCGGTGATCCTGTGCTATATCAGGTATGACCTATTCATACTCTATGTATTGCATCTATTATTTTATTACTGTTTTAACAATTTTTAAAACCTAAACTTTATGTATTAATTAATACAATAATATGTTAACAGACTGGCTGAATACAAGTGGCACAAAAATGATGCAGGCAAAGACGCAAAGGGTAAGCAAACCAACAATTTGTTACAGTAAGTCTGCTAAAAAATTATACATACATAAATAAAACAATTTGATTTATCATCTTTTTTCAGTTTTTTTCTAGCTATTGATATTGAGGCTCATCACGCAAAAACTGAGAAAAGATCTACACCCTTCTAGAGGCTCGGGGTAGCCTGGCTAAGCAGCTATAACATAGAGATGCTCATGTGGAAACCTAGGGAAAATGTATCAAGCCTTGGAGAGAAAATAACAAGGCATGGACAGATCATCCTCCACCTGCTTTTGGATATTCTCCATTTTGATCAGGCACTTAACATTCTCCTCTGTAAAACTATACAGCTTGACCTCCATGGCCTCTATTGTCATCTGGATACTGCTGCTACCTCAAATGGCACACATTTTGTTTCTTCTAACTTGAGCCTGCAACCTACTCCATATCCTTGGTGCCTGTCTTCTGTGCTGCATCTCCCCAACATCTGTGAGCTATGGCGTGCTCTATTTCCCTGGCATCTGTGACCCGCTTCATCTCCCTGGCACCTGTGTCCTGTGTTAGATCTTCCGAACATCTGTGAACTATAGGCATTTGCTCAGTTTGCCTATTCATAACATAAGTTTGTATGCCAATCATATGAATGACCTATGGTTATTGTTACTAGCAAGTAAAGTATAGTCAATCTTAACCAAATGTAACTGTTTGAAAATAATTTTAATAATGGTAATAATAATAATTATTATTATTAGGATGTTAAGTGACTGCTAGGCAGATTTTTAGAAATATTCTGTACTTCAGTGACTGAGCCAAGAGGTAAGATCATCTCATTTGTTGGTATCTATAGTAATATTGTAACTACTCCAGCACAAATTTTACTCCTTAGTCTATAGTCACAGATCTGGACTATTGTAACTACTGTATGTATGAACTTTGTAGAACTTCAAATAACTTAATGCCAAATAACAAAAATGCCATAACAGAAAAGAGGATACATAATGGGTTTGATGTATCAAGCAGAGAAAAGAGTGGATAAGTGGACCAGTGCCCATAGCAACCAATCATCATCTACCTATCTATTTTATAGACTGTACTTGATAAATGCTTCCTCAAACATTAGTGGTTGCTATGGGCAACATCTCCACTGGTCTTCTTCTCCACTCTTTTTAATGCCTCATACATAGGGTTACTACCTCATACCTTTAATTCTGGACACATATTAATTAAACAGGTTCTGTGGCTGGCTGACTTCAAGACTCCATTTCACCTGGTTTTAATCAACAACAGAACCTGTGTAAATAATGTGTCCAGACTTAAAGGGATGAGGTGGTTACCCTACTCATACTGTACATCGAACCCTGTATTACTTATTTCCAGAAAATCTAATAGATGATTAAATTCCAACAAAAAAACTTTTTTTTAAATCATCTGTGATGCCACCCATATTTATATGAATTCTCGGCTGATGACACATAATTGGTAGAAAACAGGTTACATAGCTTTCTCCTGTGCTATGATTGCACCCTCTAACTTAGCCCATTAGAGTGGGACCTAATACTTATCAGTTAAGTCAAATTGGAACCTTCCCTTTAACTCTTATACCTAACTTGAGATGCAATTGAACAAAATAAGACAGTGTACCTTCACAAACTGGATATGGGAAAGCAAGATTCTGTCTACAAATCACTCATGCAATACTAAATCTTCCTAAGAAAAAGCAATAGACCCTTCAAAAATCAAGTCACTTTCAGTTGATATTAAATGCAAATTTTCCAATAAAATCCTCTTTTATGATATACTAGGCTGTTTCTAGTGGACAGTTGTAAAAAATTCAAGTTTCATGAATATAAGCACTGAATATTGCTTTCTGGCAGTGTTATTCCTCTATTGCTGCCAGCCATCAAAGCCAAAGGATTACAGTGTAGAAGTGGCAGGGAAGCAATTTCTCTTTCGTATATAGCATTATGGAGAGATATCTGATTACAGTGTTCATTTGGAAACTGATCCCCTCAGCCAAAGTTTGTTTAGAAATAGACTATACTGTAATTTACAATTTACCAGATTGCTTTTATAATTTGCCAACCATGATGGATCTACAAAGATGAAAGGAACTAACGTTCTACTCCTATAAAATTTTTGGATGTCAAGAAGCAATTGCTACCCTACAATACACTATTATTTTGATCAATTCCTTATGACAGAGGTTAGGAAATGCAGTCCTCAAGGCACCCTTACAGTCCAGGTTTTAAGTATAACCATGGCTCAGCATATATGGTAAAATCAATTTGACTGAGGTACTAATTAAGTCTCCTGTGGCCAAGCATGGATATACTTAAAACCTGGACAACTGGGGTGCCTTGAGGACCAACTGTGGGAACCTCTGCCTCATGATAACATTTGCACTGAAAGTGGATTATATTATTTATTTAGTGTTCACTCACAAGAAATATTAAAATTAGATATTTTTAATTATTTGGAGAAGCACATTCGATTATGTAGCAATATAAGTTTATAAATGGGGATAGAGCAAGTACAATATATATGACTATCTTTCAGACATAACTGCAGTTGTTCATGCTGTATGTATTTAGCCCTTTGGATAGTCTATGTTCTGTGATGACCAGTTAGTGTCCACATGACGTAAACTCTGGGCCAGGCTCAATGTTTTAGGTTCATCCAGTAATACGAAGAATAGAGTTGTGAGTGCGCTGTCAACGGCAGCCTGTATAGAGGTGGTCTAAACCCCTAAAATAGACACAAAGTAAGAAAGATACTGGCGACAGCTGTTACTCCAAATAATACAGGGACGGATACACAGTTACCAAATAAAAGATCAAAATACAATTTATTGCACATTCATAAAAAATGAGGTCTTACGCATCTCCAACAATGTTAAAAGGTATATTGTAAAGGAATATTGTAAAAACAAATAGACCACTTATTTTCCTGCATCTGAAAGATCTGCTAATACCATTATTTAAACGAACTTGCGAGATACTGTGGAATTGAGACCTAGCCAGAATTTGTGGTCTAATTATCACTGAGGGGAAAATTAGTTGTCTATTTGTTTTTACAATACACCTTTACAATATACCTTTTAACATTGTTGGAGAGGTGTAAGACCTCATTTTTTATGAATGTGCAATAAATTGTGTTTTTATTTTTTACTTGATAACTGTGTAACTGTCCCTGTATTATTTGGAGTAACAGCCGGCGCCAGTATCTTTCTTACTTTTCATCCAGTAATACAGTTGCTTGTATATACAACCTGCAGTTTTTTTTAGTAACGGAGATCGTAAAGTTTTCTAACAAGTAGCCATAAATGTGACCTTGAACCTTAAAGGTCAACTTTTGGAAGCAGTCCAGTGGACCAAACCTTTTTACGACTCACGGAAGAGATGTCATTCTGAGATCCACTTGCCACTACAGCTACTACTGCTGGCAGCTGGCAATAAATTTTACAAGCCATATCAAGAGAAATAATTCTGTACATTTCCCATTACAAATTGAGCCCACCAATTTGGGTAGCAGATAGATTGGAGTACACTCCCTGTTTTGAAAACTGTAAAACGTTAATAGTCCCTTTGACCACAATAAGGTTACGACAAGTCACTCAGGGCCAGATTACAGGAAGAACATCAGGGGCGGTCGTCTTGGGGACCCCACACATTAGGGGCCCCACACAATGTCCCCCAAAATCAGCAACGGACACTGCTATTAACTTATTAAGTGGCATGCCTGGAAAACGTCCGGGGCTAGCTGCACTGGAGATACTGGCTCTCCTGGAAGTTTTATGCCACTGCTACTCCTCCCTTCTTCCTCGTACTCTGCTTGGGGGGGCAAAGTTTTGCGGAATGATGCAGTTGCATCGTGATGTCATGATGCAACCGTGTCATTCTGCAAAACTTTCCCATCCCTAACGGAGTACGAGGGAGGAGGGGGAGATCTGGTGGGCTAGCGCCTGTAAGCAAAAATACACCCCCTTGGCAATGAGCATTCCCCTTGGCAACAAGCATTACCCTTGGCAACGAGCATGGATCCCAGAGCATGAAACACCTGGCAACGAGCATGACACCCTGTGCTTGAAACCCCTGGCAATGAGAAGGTAGTTAATTTATAAACAAACCCTGGGAGGTATGACATAGTAAATATAAAGTCACCACCGAAGGGGTTAAAACTGGAGCACAGTATTTAGCTGTGTCTCTGTTCCCGCTCCTCTTTGGTCGCTCAGCTGTTCATTGACAGTGGTTGCTGAGGAGCTCCTTAATACACCCACAGTCAGTTTCATTGGATAGTGAAGTCAAATCCCACAAGACACTGTCCCAGAGCTGCCCGTGGCTGCAGAGATGCTGAAGGAGTACTCCGAGTGCTCTCCTGGCTTACTGCTCTCCTAGCCCAGACTGCTGCTCTGTGACTGGTTGGCTGAAGGAAGGCGGGGTCAGACACGTAAAAGATAATGCACCGTGGTCTGTCCGTGTGTTGCACACATGAGGAGATGGGGGGTGTTTGGCATCAATTTTATTAGTAGGGGCTCCACTATTCAGTTTCCCCTGGGCCCCAACAAGCCTTAATCTGGCCCTGGATTCACTCTACCTATCGAATATTTCAGAGAAGCAGAAACTCAGTTTAAGTAAATAAGTATCTAATGTTGGTTATCCCAATTAAATAAGAGAATATAGTCCACAGCAATATTGATAACAAAGTAATGCAAGGAAGCTTATACCCCTTTTCCACTACCTTTAAAAACACGGGTAAATGCACAGGTGCATGCATTTACCTGTGTTTTTTCCTAGTGGAAACGCCCCCCCCCCCCCCACCTCCCCCAGCAAATTCCCGAATCAAGTGATCCAGGAATCCTACCCGGGCATCTTGCTGGGTTGAACACATGTTCAACCCAGTAAGCTGTGTAGTGTGAACGGAAGCCGTGTCGAGGCGACACAGCTCCCGTTCACAGTGAATGGAGGGGTGGCGCTGGGAGATCATGTGATCTCCCAGCGCCGCGCCTGCCACGTCACTAGCAGCGTCACCAACCCGGCAATATGCCGGGTTGGTGAGCTCTGTGGGAAAGGGAGCTTGTGCACAGATCGTAGCCGTGTCAGGCTCCCGGCTGCGACCCGTGCTACAGGTGGAAAAGGGGTTTTACAGAGCCATGTTCCAAGAGTCAGGAAGTGCACAGCCTTACTATGGTCAATAAATAAAACATGCAGAATTATACTATATGTTGTGGACATGTTGAATTCAGTAGAATATCAGTACTAGAGTGTACAGTGTGCAGAAAAAAGGCATTCTGTCATGTACAGTAGGTATAAAGAAGACATACACACACGTAAATGCACAGACAGTAATTGCACATGCACACACATGCAGTTTTTTTTGTATAACGTAACAACAAAATGCAGATAATTTGCCTGCAAAGGGAAAAAAATAAACTGAAGCCAAGTACTTTTATTAGATTGTTTGTATCAAAGACAACCTCCGATAGTGACATTAAGAAGCTGTTGTCACCTGCTGTTGTTCATTTTATCTCTAATATTCTACCCCAGCTTCTTAGTTTCCTATACCTTTCCCTACAGAATATTTTTTTTCCAGAGAATTCTCATGCCAGAAAGTAAGATTCATAAACTATCTCAGCTAAACCTCACTTTTTTACCACCAGCTATAAAAATTCAGCAGGAGCAGCTCTAAGGCCTGTTCCCCTCTGTGTTGACCCACTGTGTAGTACACTTGATTTAACTGACAGATTGCAGATTCAAGGTTGGGATTTTTAGCCTAGACAAGAGTTTGATTTCCATCCAAGTTTTTACTGATTGGCTCAGCAGGTTAGCCTTTCATTTAATAGGCTAGACCATGTTGAGAACACTGCTGCTGCACGTCAAACTGTGTTCTTTCCAAGCTCATCAGAGGAGAACGAGACTGGAGTATTATTTGAAGGTAGTTGTAAAGTATATACAACACCAATTTCAAAATACAATTACCAGTAAATGCAAATACATAATTAATTAAATCTAGTTTATTTTCAAGACATCAGTTCTTAGAAAAAGACAAGTGAATTTTGTAAAACGACATCGTTCATTGTAATAATACGCCGTGTGTGCGCAATGCGCCACATACGCATGCGCAGAATTGCCTTTTTTTGTCTCATCGCTGCACAGCGAACGAACGCAGCTAGCGATCAACTGGGAATGACCACCAGAAAGTATTTTTGGTTCCTAACATTTTCTTCCTTCCTTATGCACAAAACTTTTAGATGTAAGAAGTTGGAATTTTACTAGTTAGTGAAAAGGTAAAAAAATTCAGAAAATAAGCTAGAAAATGCGATATTTGTAATAATATATGATCAAAATATTTTTTAACATGAATAAGACAATAAGGCACTTTTAAATACAGAAACACTGCTCAAAGCATTTTTACATGAGCAGCTGCTGCTATTATAGGTCCATTCAACATGTTCAGGGTGGCAATCTGTCTTTGGTTGGTTTGAGTCCAAAAACTGAAGACTTTGCAACAATATATGGGCTACTGTATGTGACCCATCAGGAGAGAGGCAAAATTTGTATGAATCGAACTTTGCAACAGCCCTTTTCAAAGAGATTCCAACTCCAGTGAGGTTCCAGTGATACAATCTGAGTTCGTAATTTTGATTATCTATTCCACTGATTGGCCATTACACACTGTGGGGCCAATGCACATTTGTTTGCTGAGTGTATCTTGTGCACTGTGCATGTTTTGGAATCATCATACTGTGAAACGCTTATACCAATGGCGTCACTGGGGGTCAGTGACACTCAGGGGCAGATGTATTAACCTGGAGAAGGCATAAGGAAGTGATAAACCAGTAATAAGTGCAAGGTGATAAACGCACCAGCCAATCAGCTCCAATATGTAAATTAAAAGTTAGGAGTTGATTGGCTGGTGCGTTTACCACCTTGCACTCATCACTGATTTATCACTTCCTTATGCCATCACCAAGCTTAATACATCTGGCCCTCAGTTCACTAAATAGCCTGAAAAGGTGGCAAGGCATCATTGGAAGGGGTGTGGCATCACAGCCCGACCTCATCTTCTTTACTCCGGTAGGGGGGTACCCAGCATTCCTGGAGATGCTGGGCTGCTCCTGGAAACTCATCTGCCTGCACTGCCAGCTCCTACTCTGTGACAGGAGCCGAGTGCTGCATGATAATGTCACAGTGCAGCAACCGGTTCCCTGTCATTGTGGAGGAGCTGGCTTTTTGGTGAAACCCTCGAAGGGTGACACCTGGGTGAGGTGCACACACCCTGCACCTCCCTAGTGAGACCTCTGACTTATACATTACACATTTTATAATACAAACCTAAGGGTAATTCAATACATATAAGCACAATATATACACAATTATGCTGCATATTGATTTTATCAATGACCCTTCTGGAATGAGGGGACTAATCTACATTAGAATACATGTAAATAAAAAAATGTAAAAATATTTTCAGAAAGGTCATTTGAATACTGATATTAGTCTAGAACTTAATGCCACCAAAGGCTGTAAGGTATCCTTAAACTGTGTTTTATTAGGGTCTGACAGATGGACGCAGTGACATGATTACTTGGTTCTATGCAACATGGTGTCATAGTGTAAGGAGGGGAATGGAAATGAGCAAGACTAAGGGCCGCATTCAATAACTGTCGGAAGCTGCTGTCTTGTCGGAAAGGCGGCAGCTTCCGACAGATTTCTGTTGGAAGGGGTTTCGACCTATTCAAAGAGGGCAGTTTTTTCGGACAAATCGGGAATTTCCAACTTGTGTGAAAACTAGAGATGAGCGGGTTCGGTTCCTCGGAATCCGAACCCGCCCGAACTTCAGGTTTTTTTACACGGGGCCGAGCGACTCGGATCTTCCCGCCTTGCTCGGTTAACCCGAGCGCGCCCGAACGTCATCATCCCGCTGTCGGATTCTCGCGAGGCTCGGATTCTATCGCGAGACTCGGATTCTATATAAGGAGCCGCGCGTCGCCGCCATTTTCACACGTGCATTGAGATTGATAGGGAGAGGACGTGGCTGGCGTCCTCTCCGTTTAGACTAGAGTACTAGAGAGAGACACAAATTTTGGGGAGCATATTATTAGGAGGAGTACTACTTGCTGCTGATAGTGTGACCAGTGACCACCAGTTTAATTAATCCGTTCTCTGCCTGAAAAAAAACGATACACAGTGTGACACAGTCACATACCATATCTGTGCTCAGCCCAGTGTGCTGCATCATATGTAATACTGTATATCATTATCTGACTGTGCTGAGTGCTCACTGCTCACACAGCTTAATTGTGGGGGAGACTGGGGAGCAGTTATAGCAGGAGTACATATTTTAAGTACAGTGCACACTTTTGCTGCCAGAGTGCCACTGCCAGTGTGACTGACCAGTGACCACTGACCACCAGTATTGTGATTGTCTGCTGACCACCAGTATATTGTGATTGTCTGCCTGAAAAAGTTAAACACTCGTCGTGTGGTGTTTTTATAAACGCATTCTGCAGACAGTGTCCAGCAGGTCCGTCATTACATAATATATACCTGTCCGGCTGCAGTACTAGTGTGATATATATATATATTTTAATTTTATCTCATTATCATCCAGTCTATATTAGCAGCAGACACAGTACGGTAGTCCACGGCTGTAGCTACCTCTGTGTCGGCAGTCGCTCGTCCATCCATAACTGTATACCACCTACCCGTGGTTTTTTTTTCTTTCTATCTTCTTGATACTAGTAGCTTACTTTAGGAGTCTGCAGTGCTGAGTCTGACAGACAGTGTCCAGCAGGTCCGTCATTACATAATATATACCTGTCCGGCTGCAGTACTAGTGTGATATATATATATATATATATTTTAATTTTATCTCATTATCATCCAGTCTATATTAGCAGCAGACACAGTACGGTAGTCCACGGCTGTAGCTACCTCTGTGTCGGCAGTCGCTCGTCCATCCATAATTGTATACCACCTACCCGTGGTTTTTTTTTTCTATCTTCTTGATACTAGTAGCTTGCTTTAGGAGTCTGCAGTGCTGAGTCTGACAGACAGTGTCCAGCAGGTCCGTCATTACATAATATATACCTGTCCGGCTGCAGTACTAGTGTGATATATATATATATTTTAATTTTATCTCATTATCATCCAGTCTATATTAGCAGCAGACACAGTACGGTAGTCCACGGCTGTAGCTACCTCTGTGTCGGCAGTCGCTCGTCCATCCATAATTGTATACCACCTACCCGTGGTTTTTTTTTTTCTATCTTCTTGATACTAGTAGCTTACTTTAGGAGTCTGCAGTGCTGAGTCTGACAGACAGTGTCCAGCAGCTCCGTCATTACATAATATATACCTGTCCGGCTGCAGTACTAGTGTGATATATATATATATTTTAATTTTATCTCATTATCATCCAGTCTATATTAGCAGCAGACACAGTACGGTAGTCCACGGCTGTAGCTACCTCTGTGTCGGCAGTCGCTCGTCCATCCATAATTGTATACCACCTACCCGTGGTTTTTTTTTTTCTATCTTCTTGATACTAGTAGCTTACTTTAGGAGTCTGCAGTGTTGAGTCTGACAGACAGTGTCCAGCAGGTCCGTCATTACATAATATATACCTGTCCGGCTGCAGTACTAGTGTGATATATATATATATTTTAATTTTATCTCATTATCATCCAGTCTATATTAGCAGCAGACACAGTACGGTAGTCCACGGCTGTAGCTACCTCTGTGTCGGCAGTCGCTCGTCCATCCATAATTGTATACCACCTACCCGTGGTTTTTTTTTTCTATCTTCTTGATACTAGTAGCTTACTTTAGGAGTCTGCAGTGCTGAGTCTGACAGACAGTGTCCAGCAGGTCCGTCATTACATAATATATACCTGTCCGGCTGCAGTACTAGTGTGATATATATATATATTTTAATTTTATCTCATTATCATCCAGTCTATATTAGCAGCAGACACAGTACGGTAGTCCACGGCTGTAGCTACCTCTGTGTCGGCAGTCGCTCGTCCATCCATAATTGTATACCACCTACCCGTGGTTTTTTTTTTTTCTATCTTCTTGATACTAGTAGCTTACTTTAGGAGTCTGCAGTGCTGAGTCTGACAGACAGTGTCCAGCAGGTCCGTCATTACATAATATATACCTGTCCGGCTGCAGTACTAGTGTGATATATATATATATTTTAATTTTATCTCATTATCATCCAGTCTATATTAGCAGCAGACACAGTACGGTAGTCCACGGCTGTAGCTACCTCTGTGTCGGCAGTCGCTCGTCCATCCATAATTGTATACCACCTACCCGTGGTTTTTTTTTTTTCTATCTTCTTGATACTAGTAGCTTACTTTAGGAGTCTGCAGTGCTGAGTCTGACAGACAGTGTCCAGCAGGTCCGTCATTACATAATATATACCTGTCCGGCTGCAGTACTAGTGTGATATATATATATATTTTAATTTTATCTCATTATCATCCAGTCTATATTAGCAGCAAACACAGTACGGTAGTCCACGGCTGTAGCTACCTCTGTGTTGGCAGTCGCTCGTCATCCATAAGTATACTAGTATCCATCCATCTCCATTGTTTACCTGAGGTGCCTTTTAGTTGTGCCTATTAAAATATGGAGAACAAAAATGTTGAGGTTCCAAAAATAGGGAAAGATCAAGATCGACTTCCACCTCGTGCTGAAGCTGCTGCCACTAGTCATGGCCGAGACGATGAAATGCCAGCAACGTCGTCTGCCAAGGCCGATGCCCAATGTCATAGTACAGAGCATGTAAAATCCAAAACACCAAATATCAGTAAAAAAAGGACTCAAAAATCTAAAATAAAATTGTCGGAGGAGAAGCGTAAACTTGCCAATATGCCATTTACCACACGGAGTGGCAAGGAACGGCTGAGGCCCTGGCCTATGTTCATGGCTAGTGGTTCAGCTTCACATGAGGATGGAAGCACTCAGCCTCTCGCTAGAAAAATGAAAAGACTCAAGCTGGCAAAAGCACAGCAAAGATCTGTGCGTTCTTCGAAATCCCAAATCCACAAGGAGAGTCCAATTGTGTCGGTTGCGATGCCTGACCTTCCCAACACTGGACGTGAAGAGCATGCGCCTTCCACCATTTGCACGCCCCCTGCAAGTGCTGGAAGGAGCACCCGCAGTCCAGTTCCTGATAGTCAGATTGAAGATGTCAGTGTTGAAGTACACCAGGATGAGGAGGATATGGGTGTTGCTGGCGCTGGGGAGGAAATTGACAAGGAGGATTCTGATGGTGAGGTGGTTTGTTTAAGTCAGGCACCCGGGGAGACACCTGTTGTCCGTGGGAGGAATATGGCCATTGACATGCCTGGTGAAAATACCAAAAAAATCAGCTCTTCGGTGTGGAAGTATTTCAACAGAAATGCGGACAACATTTGTCAAGCCGTGTGTTGCCTTTGTCAAGCTGTAATAAGTAGGGGTAAGGACGTTAACCACCTCGGAACATCCTCCCTTATACGTCACCTGCAGCGCATTCATAATAAGTCAGTGACAAGTTCAAAAACTTTGGGCGACAGCGGAAGCAGTCCATTGACCAGTAAATCCCTTCCTCTTGTAACCAAGCTCACGCAAACCACCCCACCAACTCCCTCAGTGTCAATTTCCTCCTTCCCCAGGAATGCCAATAGTCCTGCAGGCCATGTCACTGGCAATTCTGACGAGTCCTCTCCTGCCTGGGATTCCTCCGATGCATCCTTGCGTGTAACGCCTACTGCTGCTGG
Organism: Pseudophryne corroboree; assembly: GCF_028390025.1. Taxonomy (NCBI): domain Eukaryota; kingdom Metazoa; phylum Chordata; class Amphibia; order Anura; family Myobatrachidae; genus Pseudophryne; species Pseudophryne corroboree. Next base: position 458,705,996 of record NC_086445.1, on the reverse strand, counting down.
CGCTGCTGTTGTTGCTGCTGGGAGTCGATGGTCATCCCAGAGGGGAAGTCGTAAGCCCACTTTTACTACTTCCACCAAGCAATTGACTGTCCAACAGTCCTTTGCGAGGAAGATGAAATATCACAGCAGTCATCCTGTTGCAAAGCGGATAACTGAGGCCTTGACAACTATGTTGGTGTTAGACGTGCGTCCGGTATCCGCCGTTAGTTCACAGGGAACTAGACAATTTCTTGAGGTAGTGTGCCCCCGTTACCAAATACCATCTAGGTTCCACTTCTCTAGGCAGGCGATACCGAGAATGTACACGGACGTCAGAAAAAGACTCACCAGTGTCCTAAAAAATGCAGTTGTACCCAATGTCCACTTAACCACGGACATGTGGACAAGTGGAGCAGGGCAGGGTCAGGACTATATGACTGTGACAGCCCACTGGGTAGATGTATGGACTCCCGCCGCAAGAACAGCAGCGGCGGCACCAGTAGCAGCATCTCGCAAATGCCAACTCTTTCCTAGGCAGGCTACGCTGTGTATCACCGGTTTCCAGAATACGCACACAGCTGAAAACCTCTTACGGCAACTGAGGAAGATCATCGCGGAATGGCTTACCCCAATTGGAGTCTCCTGTGGATTTGTGGCATCGGACAACGCCAGCAATATTGTGTGTGCATTAAATATAGGCAAATTCCAGCACGTCCCATGTTTTGCACATACCTTGAATCTGGTGGTGCAGAATTATTTAAAAAACGAGAGGGGCGTGCAAGAGATGCTGTCGGTGGCCAGAAGAATTGCGGGACACTTTCGGCGTACAGGCACCACGTACAGAAGACTGGAGCACCACCAAAAACGCCTGAACCTGCCCTGCCATCATCTGAAGCAAGAAGTGGTAACGAGGTGGAATTCAACCCTATATATGCTTCAGAGGTTGGAGGAGCAGCAAAAGGCCATTCAAGCCTATACAATTGAGCACGATATAGGAGGTGGAATGCACCTGTCTCAAGCGCAGTGGAGAATGATTTCAACGTTGTGCAAGGTTCTGCTGCCCTTTGAACTTGCCACACGTGAAGTCAGTTCAGACACTACCAGCCTGAGTCAGGTCATTCCCCTCATCAGGCTTTTGCAGAAGAAGCTGGAGACATTGAAGGAGGAGCTAACACAGAGCGATTCCGCTAGGCATGTGGGACTTGTGGATGGAGCCCTTAATTCGCTTAACAAGGATTCACGGGTGGTCAATCTGTTGAAATCAGAGCACTACATTTTGGCCACCGTGCTCGATCCTAGATTTAAAACCTACCTTGGATCTCTCTTTCCGGCACACACAAGTCTGCTGGGGTTCAAAGACCTGCTGGTGAGAAAATTGTCAAGTCAAGCGGAACGCGACCTGTCAACATCTCCTCCTTCACATTCTCCCGCAACTGGGGGTGCGAGGAAAAGGCTCAGAATTCCGAGCCCACCCGCTGGCGGTGATGCAGGGCAGTCTGGAGCGACTGCTGATGCTGACATCTGGTCCGGACTGAAGGACCTGCCAACGATTACGGACATGTCGTCTACTGGCACTGCATATGATTCTCTCCCCATTGAAAGAATGGTGGAGGATTATATGAGTGACCGCATCCAAGTAGGCACGTCAGACAGTCCGTACTTATACTGGCAGGAAAAAGAGGCAATTTGGAGGCCCTTGCACAAACTGGCTTTATTCTACCTAAGTTGCCCTCCCACAAGTGTGTACTCCAAAAGAGTGTTTAGTGCCGACGCTCACCTTGTCAGCAATTGGCGTACGAGGTTACTTCCAGAAAATGTGGAGAAGATGATGTTCATTAAAATGAATTATAATCAATTCCTCCGTGGAGACATTGACCAGCAACAATTGCCTCCACAAAGTACACAGGGAGCTGAGATGGTGGATTCCAGTGGGGACGAATTGATAATCTGTGAGGAGGGGGATGTACACGGTGATATATCGGAGGATGATGATGAGGTGGACATCTTGCCTCTGTAGAGCCAGTTTGTGCAAGGAGAGATTAATTGCTTCTTTTTTGGTGGGGGTCCAAACCAACCCGTCATTTCAGTCACAGTCGTGTGGCAGACCCTGTCACTGAAATGATGGGTTGGTTAAAGTGTGCATGTCCTGTTTATACAACATAAGGGTGGGTGGGAGGGCCCAAGGGCAATTCCATCTTGCACCTCTTTTTTCTTTCATTTTTCTTTGCGTCATGTGCTGTTTGGGGAGTATTTTTTTGAAGGGCCATCCTGCGTGACACTGCAGTGCCACTCCTAGATGGGCCAGGTGTTTGTGTCGGCCACTAGGGTCGCTTATCTTACTCACACAGCTACCTCATTGCGCCTCTTTTTTTCTTTGCGTCATGTGCTGTTTGGGGAGTGTTTTTTGGAAGGGCCATCCTGCGTGACACTGCAGTGCCACTCCTAGATGGGCCAGGTGTTTGTGTCGGCCACTAGGGTCGCTTATCTTACTCACACAGCTACCTCATTGCGTCTCTTTTTTTCTTTGCGTCATGTGCTGTTTGGAGAGTGTTTTTTGGAAGGGCCATCCTGCGTGACACTGCAGTGCCACTCCTAGATGGGCCAGGTGTTTGTGTCGGCCACTAGGGTCGCTTAGCTTACTCACACAGCTACCTCATTGCGCCTCTTTTTTTCTTTGCGTCATGTGCTGTTTTGGGAGTGTTTTTTGGAAGGGCCATCCTGCGTGACACTGCAGTGCCACTCCTAGATGGGCCAGGTGTTTGTGTCGGCCACTAGGGTCGCTTAGCTTAGTCATCCAGCGACCTCGGTGCAAATTTTAGGACTAAAAATAATATTGTGAGGTGTGAGGTGTTCAGAATAGACTGAAAATGAGTGGAAATTATGGTTTTTGAGGTTAATAATACTTTGGGATCAAAATGACCCCCAAATTCTATGATTTAAGCTGTTTTTTAGTGTTTTTTGAAAAAAACACCCGAATCCAAAACACACCCGAATCCGACAAAAAAAATTCGGTGAGGTTTTGCCAAAACGCGGTCGAACCCAAAACACGGCCGCGGAACCGAACCCAAAACCAAAACACAAAACCCGAAAAATTTCAAGTGCACATCTCTAGTGAAAACACGTGGATCGGCGAAATAGGTGCCGATCCGTGTGCTTCTGTTGGAAACGGGACCAAATCTGACAGGTTTTGGCCCCCTTTCCGACAATCTCAATCCGACTGTAAAAAAAGTCGTATTGAGCTGGGCGTCCCCCCGGCCAGGCTCCTCACTCCCGGAAGTTCCTCCCCCCGCCGCCGCAGCCATCACCCCCCACCATCACAGACTGGTCTCCCCGCCACCAGCTCCCCCCTCTGGCCGTCGCTGTCAGCTCCCCCCACCGGCCGCCACTGTCAGCTCCCCCCACCGGCCGATGCTGTTAGCTCCCCCCGCCGGCCGCCGCCTTCAGTTCCCCCACCAGCCACCACCATCAGCTACCCCCCCGGCCGCCGCTATCAGCTCCCCCCGACGCCGCTGTCGCTGACAAAAGCAGGACAGGACACCGGGAACAGCCAAATCCGACAGTCGGATGTGGCTCAAATCCGACAGTCGGGTTTGGCCGTTCATTGAATAGCCCTTGTCGGATCCATTCCGACAAATGCATGTCGGAATGGATCCGACACTTATTGAATATACCCCTAAGGGGTGAATTTAATAAAGATGAGGGCTGGTGTCTCCACTCGTGTTGCTCATTTACAGGCTTATTATGGTAGGCTGATTCTGGTTGCATCTCCATAGGCTGTGACCAGAGTAAGCCTTCTGTGTGTTAATATATATAGCTACCACACGTAATTGAATCTGCCCCTGTGCGTTAGTGGATGAAGTATGGTCCACAATAGCACAGAGTAGTGCAATAATGCTCCTGTCACTGTGATGAAGGAAGATTGTGATAGCAAACACATCTCCATATGAAGTGGAAATTCTAAAGCTGGGTATACACTTTCCAATGGTGCTTCTCAGCGATGTGGTGGTTAGTTGTAATGATGCACCCTACATACTAAATGGTCTGCTGTATGTAACAACACTGAGTTAGCCGTAGAAACGTCCCATTGGACTTGCAGCACATCCAATGGGATGTGGCAATGAATGAATGTATATTAATTATGTCACCTGTTGCCCTGCCTCTGATGTGGAAATTCAATTCTCAACACACCCTGCCCAGCCAATTATCGAATAGTGTCCACTATGCAAATAATGAACCAAAACACGTAAACATTAATATAAAGGTACTAAACAGGGAACTGGGCTTCTATGTGCATCCAGTACAGTCTGTAGTTACCATGCCATTGAGTGCACTGTGCAGGAGGGATTCAGCATTTGATCAAGCATGGTTCTAATATGTTCTGAACATGTTTCTTGGTTTCAGTGTCTAAAAAAGATACTGAGATACTGTATGGATAACATCAGTGTAATGCTTATAAAGCTATCGGTCAACCATACATGCTCTGTGGGTAGAGGCATCAGTATTCTAGAAGACATCCCTCCTGTCCGGAAAGAAATGCTGCACTATGTGGTGAAGATGATTACTCAATATGATTGACTAGTAATAATCATTCAAACAGAATTATGACATTCTCACCATGCCAGGTAAATGTGACTTTATGGGACCATCAGAACCCTTCACTTTTGGAAATAAGCAGATCTAAAGTACTTTAGTTTTGCACCACACACTTCCTTTTGTCAAGAACTTGGGTAAGGAAGGACCCAGGTTGTAGAGCTTATCTCTCCTCCTCTACTCTCCAGCGCAGCTTCGATGAGTCATAGTGATGATTTCAGACAGTGGTCATTAAGTTAGTATTTATTTAAAAATTCTTAAGCAAAAAAAGATTTACACCATAGTGGCATATTTATGTTCTAATAATAAATAATGACAACAATATGTGTAATGGGGTGAACAGGAAATCATGAGCTATATCCCGAAGGAGGAAAAGAGTTGGAAGGACCCACTCTCATAGATAAATAGTAATATACTGTAGTGTTTGGTAACACTAACCATCTGCTGTCTTGAATTTCTCTTTTATGTTTTTCTTTTGCCTGATGCAATCTATAAAATATATGCTTACTTAGAAGAAGATTTAATATAAACAACTAAATACAGGCCCAAATTTATCATGCCTTGGAGAGTGATAAATTGCACGGTGATAAAGTATCAACCAACCAGCTCCTAACTGCCATGTTATGGGCTGTGTTTGAAAAATGACAGTTATGAGCTAATTGTTTGGTACGTTATCACTGTGTAATTGATTACTCTTCAAGGCTTGATAAATGTGGGCCATACTATGAAGAGGATAATGTAGCATGTTCACTATGGGGGTAATTCCAAGTTGATCGCAGCAGGATTTTTGATAGCAATTGGGCAAAACCATGTGCACTGCAGGGGAGGCAGATATAACATGTGTAGAGAGAGTAAGATTTGGGGGGGTTATTTTGTTTCTGTGCAGGGTAAATACTGGCTGCTTTATTTTTACACTGCAAATTAGATTGCAGATTGAACACACCCCACCCAAATCTAACTCTCTCTGCACATGTTATATCTGCCTCCCCTGCAGTGCACATCGTTTTTCCCAATTGCTAATAAAAATCCCGCTGCGCTCAACTTGGAATTACCCCCATTGTATTGTAATTATGGGGGTCATTCCGAGTTGTTCGCTCGCAAGCTGCTTTTAGCAGCTTTGCACACGCTAAGCCGCCGCCTACTGGGAGTGAATCTTAGCTTATCAAAATTGCGAACGAAAGATTAGCAGAATTGCGAATAGACACTTCTTAGCAGTTTCTGAGTAGCTTCAGACTTACTCGGCATCTGCGATCAGTTCAGTCAGTTTCGTTCCTGGTTTGACGTCACAAACACACCCAGCGTTCGCCCAAACACTCCTCCGTTTCTCCAGCCACTCCCGCGTTTTTCCCAGAAACTGTAGCGTTTTTTCACACACCCCATAAAACGGCCAGTTTCCGCCCAGAAACACCCACTTCCTGTCAATCACACTACGATCACCAGAACGAAGAAAAAACCTCGTAAAGCCGTGAGTAAAATACCTAACTGCATAGCAAATTTACTTGGCGCAGTCGCACTGCGAACATTGCGCATGCGCATTAGCGAGTAATCGCTCCGTTGCGAGAAAAAAATAACGAGCGAACAACTCGGAATGACCCCCTATATTAGAAGTGATTGTGAAGGTCCATAGCCACAGGCATAGTGCCTTCCTACAGGTCACCGGCACACACTTGATGGATCATCCATTTGAACAGAACCCACCCCCTCAAACTAAAATAATTTGCTCCTTATATCAGTAGTTGCATCGGAGCAATTGCATTTATAAAGCAAATAAAAAAAAAAACTTTAAAACACCTAATTCATTAAAAAATTGCTTTATTTAAAGACTAAAGCATATTTTTAATGGGATGTAGTCAGGATCTTGTCAAGCAGGATCTCGCCGCTCACAATCCCGACAGCAGAATCCTGATGGTCATAATGCTGATGGATCCTGAAGGTGAGAATTAGGGTTAAGTATCCTAATAATAAGAATTTACTTACCGATAATTCTATTTCTCGTAGTCCGTAGTGGATGCTGGGGACTCCGTCAGGACCATGGGGAATAGCAGCTCCGCAGGAGACAGGGCACAAAAGTAAAAGCTTTAGGATCAGGTGGTGTGCACTGGCTCCTCCCCCTATGACCCTCCTCCAAGCCTCAGTTAGGATACTGTGCCCGGACGAGCGTACACAATAAGGAAGGATTTTGAATCCCGGGTAAGACTCATACCAGCCACACCAATCACACTGTAGAACTTGTGATCTGAACCCAGTTAACAGCATGATAACAGCGGAGCCTCTGAAAAGATGGCTCACAACAATAATAACCCGATTTTTGTAACAATAACTATGTACAAGTATTGCAGACAATCCGCACTTGGGATGGGCGCCCAGCATCCACTACGGACTACGAGAAATAGAATTATCGGTAAGTAAATTCTTATTTTCTCTGACGTCCTAAGTGGATGCTGGGGACTCCGTCAGGACCATGGGGATTATACCAAAGCTCCCAAACGGGCGGGAGAGTGCGGATGACTCTGCAGCACCGAATGAGAGAACTCCAGGTCCTCCTCAGCCAGGGTGTGCCCCTGACCAAGTAGCAGCTCGGCAAAGTTGTAAAGCCGAGACCCCTCGGGCAGCCGCCCAAGATGAGCCCACCTTCCTTGTGGAATGGGCATTTACATATTTTGGCTGTGGCAGTGCTGCCACAGAATGTGCAAGCTGAATTGTACTACACATCCAACTAGCAATCGTCTGCTTAGAAGCAAGAGCACCCAGATTTTTGGGTGCCCACAGGATAACAGCAAGTCAGTTTTCCTGACTCCAGCCGTCCTGGAAACCTATATTTCCAGGGCCCTGACCACATCTAGCAACTTGGAGTCCTCCAAGTCCCTAGTAGTCGCAGGTACCACAATAAACTGGTGCAGGTGAAACGCTGACACCACCTTAGGGAGAAACTGGGGACGAGTCCGCAACTCTGATCCGTCCGAATGGACAATCAGATATGGGCTTTGTGAGACAAAGCCGCCAATTCTGACACTCGCCTGGCCGAGGCCAGGGCCAACAGCATGGTCACTTTTCATGTGAGATATTTCAAATCCACAGATTTGAGCGGTTTAAACCAATGTGATTTGAGGAATCCCAGAACTACGTTGAGATCCCACGGTGCCACTGGAGGCACAAAAGGGGGTTGTATATGCAGTACTCCCTTGACAAACTTCTGGACTTCAGGAACTGAAGCCAATTCTTTCTGGAAGAAAATTGACAGGGCCGAAATTTGAACCTTAATGGACCCCAATTTGAGGCCCATAGACACTCCTGTTTTCAGGAAATGCAGGAATCGACCGAGTTGAAATTTCTTCGTGGGGCCTTCCTGGCCTCACACCACGCAACATATTTTCGCCACATGTGGTGATAATGTTGTGCGGTCACCTCCTTCCTGGCTTTGACCAGGGTAGGAATGACCTCTTCCGGAATGCCTTTTTCCCTTAGGATCCGGCGTTCCACCGCCATGCCGTCAAACGCAGCCGCGGTAAGTCTTGGAAACAGACATGGTACTTGCTGAAGCAAGTCCCTTCTTAGCGGCAGAGGTCATGAGTCCTCTGTGAGCATTTCTTGAAGTTCCGGGTACCAAGTCCTTCTTGGCCAATCCGGAGCCACGAGTATAGTTCTTACTCCTCTATGTCTTATAATTCTCAGTACCTTGGGTATGAGAAGCAGAGGAGGGAACCCATACACCGACTGGTACACCCACGGTGTTACCAAAAACGTCCACAGCTATTGCCTGAGGGTCTCTTGACCTGGCGCAATACCTGTCCAGTTTTTTGTTCAGGCGGGACGCCATCATGTCCACCTTTGGTCTTTCCCAACGGTTCACAATCATGTGGAAGACTTCCCGATGAAGTCCCCACTCTCCCGGGTGGAGGTCGAGCCTGCTGAGGAAGTTTGCTTCCCAGTTGTCCACTCCCGGAATGAACACTGCTGACAGTGCTATCACATGATTTTCCGCCCAGCGAAAAATCCTTGCAGTTTCTGCCATTGCCCTCCTGCTTCTTGTGCCGCCCCGTCTGTTTACGTGGGCGACTGCCATGATGTTGTCCCACTGGATCAATACCGGCTGACCTTGAAGCAGAGGTCTTGCTAAGCTTAGAGCATTGTAAATTGTCCTTAGCTCCAGTATATTTATGTGGAGAGAAGTCTCCAGACTTGATCACACTCCCGGGAAATTTTTTCCCTGTGTGACTGCTCCCCAGCCTCTCAGGCTGGCATCCGTGGTTACCAGGACCCAGTCCTGAATGCCGAATCTGCGGCCCTTTAGTAGATGAGCACTCTGCAGCCACCGCAGAAGAAACACCCTTGTCCTTGGAGACAGGGTTATCCGCTGATGCATCTGAAGATGCGATCCGGACCATTTTTCCAGCAGATCCCACTGAAAAGTTCTTGCGTGAAATCTGCCGAATGGAATCGCTTCGTAAGAAGCCACCATTTTTCCCAGGACCCTTGTGCAATGATGCACTGACACTTTTCCTGGTTTTAGGAGGTTCCTGACTAGCTCGGATAACTCCCTGGCTTTCTTCTCCGGGAGAAACACCCTTTTCTGGACTGTGTCCAGAATCATCCCTAGGAACAGCAGACGTGTCGTCGGAAACAGCTGCGATTTTGGAATATTTAGAATCCACCCGTGCTGTCGTAGAACTACTTGAGATAGTGCTACTCCGACCTCCAATTGTTCTCTGGACCTTGCCCTTATCAGGCGATCGTCCATTTTCTTTGAAGAAGAATCATCATTTCGGCCATTACCTTGGTAAAGACCCGGGGTGCCGTGGACAATCCAAACGGCAGCATCTGAAACTGATAGTGACAGTTCTGTACCACGAACCTGAGGTACCCTTGGTGAGAAGGGCAAATTGGGACATGGAGGTAAGCATCCCTGATGTCCAGGGACACCATATAGTCCCCTTCTTCCTGGTTCGCTATCACTGCTCTGAGTGACTCCATCTTGATTTGAACCTTTGTATGTAAGTGTTCAAATATTTCAGATTTAGAATAGGTCTCACCGAGCCGTCTGGCTTCAGTACCACAATATAGTGTGGAATAATACCCCTTTCCTTGTTGTAGGAGGGTTACTTTGATTATCACCTGCTGGGAATACAGCTTGTGAAATGTTTCCAATACTGCCTCCCTGTCGGAGGGAGACGTTGGTAAAGCAAACTTCAGGAACCTGCGAGGGGGAGACGTCTCGAATTTCCAATCTGTACCCCTGGGATACTACTTGTAGGATCCAGGGGTCCACTTGCGAGTGAGCCCACTGCGTGCTGAAACTCTTGAGACGACCCTCCACCGCACCTGTTTGTACGGTCCCAGCGTCATGCTGAGGACTTGGCAGAAGCGGTGGAAGGCTTCTGTTCCTGGGAATGGGCTGCCTGCTGCAGTCTTCTTCCCTTACCTCTATCCCTGGGCAGATATGACTGGCCTTTTGCCCGCTTGCCCTTATGGGGACGAAAGGACTGAGGCTGAAAAGACGATGTCTTTTTATGCTGAGATGTGACTTGGGGTAAAAAAGGTGGATTTTCCAGCTGTTGCCGTGGCCACCAGGTCCAATGGACCGACCCCAAATAACTCCTCCCCTTTATACGGCAATACTTCCATGTGCCGTTTGGAATCTGCATCACCTGACCACTGTCGTGTCCATAAACATCTTCTGGCAGATATGGACATCGCACTTACTCTTGATGCCAGAGTGCAAATATCCCTCTGTGCATCTCGCATATATAGAAATGCATCCTTTAAATGCTCTATAGTCAATAAAATACTGTCCCTGTCAAGGGTATCAATATTTTCAGTCAGGGAATCCGACCAAGCCACCCCAGCGCTGCCCATCCAGGCTGAGGCGATCGCTGGTCGCAGTATAACACCAGTATGTGTGTATATACTTTTTAGGATATTTTCCAGCCTCCTATCAGTTGGCTCCTTGAGGGCGGCCGTATCTGGAGACGGTAACGCCACTTGTTTTGATAAGCGTGTGAGCGCCTTATCCACCCTAAGGGGTGTTTCCCAATGCGCCATAACTTCTGGCGGGAAAGGGTATACCGCCAATAATTTTCTATCGGGGGAAACCCACGCATCATCACACACTTCATTTAATTTATCTGATTCAGGAAAAACCACAGGTAGTTTTTTCACACTCCACATAATACCCTTTTTTGTGGTACTTGTAGTATCAGAAATATGTAACACCTCCTTCATTGCCCTTAACAAGTAACGTGTGGCCCTAAAGGAAAATACGTTTGTTTCTTCACCGTCGACACTGGAGTCAGTGTCCGTGTCTGTGTCGACCGACTGAGGTAAAAGGACGTTTTAACGCCCCTGACGGTGTTTGAGATGCCTGGACAGGTACTAATTGGTTTGCCGGCCGTCTCATGTCGTCAACCGACCTTGCAGCGTGTTGACATTATCACGTAATTCCTTAAATAAGCCATCCATTCCGGTGTCGACTCCCTAGAGAGTGACATCACCATTACAGGCAATTGCTCCGCCTCCTCACCAACATCGTCCTCATACATGTCGACACACACGTACCGACACACAGCACACACACAGGGAATGCTCTGATAGAGGACAGGACCCCACTAGCCCTTTGGAGAGACAGAGGGAGAGTTTGCCAGCACACACCAAAACGCTATAATTATACAGGGACAACCTTTATATAAGTGTTTTTCCCTTATAGCATCTTAATATATATAATCATATCGCCAAATAAGTGCCCCCCCTCTCTGTTTTAACCCTGTTTCTGTAGTGCAGTGCAGGGGAGAGCCTGGGAGCCTTCCCACCAGCATTTCTGTGAGGGAAAATGGCGCTGTGTGCTGAGGAGAATAGGCCCCGCCCCCTTTTCGGCGGGCTTCTTCTCCCGTTTTTCTGAGACCTGGCAGGGGTTAAATACATCCATATAGCCCCAGGGGCTATATGTGATGTATCTTTTAGCCAGTATAGGTATTTCATTGCTGCCCAGGGCGCCCCCCCCAGCGCCCTGCACCCTCAGTGACCGCTGGTGTGAAGTGTGCTGACAACAATGGCGCACAGCTGCAGTGCTGTGCGCTACCTCATGAAGACTGAAAAGTCTTCTGCCGCCGGTTTCTGGACCTCTTCACTCTTCGGCATCTGCAAGGGGGTCGGCGGCGCGGCTCTGGGACCGGACTCCATGGCTGGGCCTGTGTTCGATCCCTCTGGAGCTAATGGTGTCCAGTAGCCTAAGAAGCCAATCCATCCTGCACGCAGGTGAGTTCACTTCTTCTCCCCTAAGTCCCTCGTAGCAGTGAGCCTGTTGCCAGCAGGACTCACTGAAAATAAAAAACCTAACAAAACTTTTACTCTAAGCAGCTCTTTAGGAGAGCCACCTAGATTGCACCCTTCTCGGCCGGGCACAAAAATCTAACTGAGGCTTGGAGGAGGGTCATAGGGGGAGGAGCCAGTGCACACCACCTGATCCTAAAGCTTTTACTTTTGTGCCCTGTCTCCTGCGGAGCCGCTATTCCCCATGGTCCTGACGGAGTCCCCAGCATCCACTTAGGACGTCAGAGAAATTTATTTATTTTTGAATTTTTTTTTTTTTACAGTTATCAGCTTCTGGTCTATTTGGAATGATTATTTAGTTTATATTTTTACATTTAAAATTCCCTTGTATTTACTAGTGAGTGATCGAAGACTGCTTCACTTTACAGATGTGTCCTCATACATCTTGCCTCAGTATGCCAGGCAGTGGGAGTGAGCTGACAGGTCCCATGCAACTCCGTAAGCGTCAAGCGTCTTTATTTGCTGAAAATGTGTCTTATTCGCATTGATTCAGTAATAAGTAATAAGTAGGTGATGGGAAGTGATACAGACACACATGGAGGAGTTCAATATGTTTCACTTTAATTTGAATTTAGGGGGTCATTCAGAGTTGATCACTCGCTGCCGATTTTTGCAGCACAGCGATCAGGTAAAAAACTGGCAAAACTGCGCATGTGTATGCACCGCAATGCTCATGCGCATCCTAAGGGTACAAAGAGGATTGGTGCTGGGCGATGGGTTTAGCGAAGATTCCATTCGCACAGCCGAACCCAAGGTGATTGACAGAAAGAGGGCATTAATGGGTGTCAACTGGCCGTTTTCTGTGAGTGTTTGGGAAAATGCAGGCGTGTCCAGGCATTTGCTGGGCGGGTGTCTGACGTCAATTCCATCACCAAAAAGACTGAAGTGATTGCAAGGGCTGAGTAAGTCCAGAGCTACTCTGAAACTGCACAAAATGTTTTTGCTGCGCTCGGCTGCAAAGACGTTCGCACACTTACAAAGCAAAAATACACTCCCCCGTGGGCTGCGACTATGCATTTGCATGGCTGCTAAAAGTAGCTAGCGAGCTATCAACTCGGAATGACCCCCTTAGTTTGAAAAGTCAAAACTGGTAGCTACAGATGTGTCCACTTACATCTAGCCTCCCTGCATGTTAAACAGCCCTCCTAGTCACGCCATGCCGTGATGTCGCTTCGTAGCACTGAAAAGTGCGTCTAATTTGCAAAACCATGTAAATAGGACACACAAGCAGCTTTTGCTTATTAAAATGATGTGCACTGTAACATAGCATTTTGTATGCAGATACAGGAGCTGTCGCACACAGAATATAGGCATGCTGCTCCTGCATCCTATTTTGCAAATTGGACACATTTTAATGGAAAAAGTCGCAGGAAAATGGTGTGACTAGAAGAGCTGTTTAACATGCAGGGAGGCTAGATGTTAGTGGACACATCTGTAGCTACCAGTTTTGTATTAACAGAACTCAAAAAGGGGTCTAAAAAGGACATTTCCATATCCGAATGTCCAAACAAAATTCACATAAAAGTGAAACATACTGACCCCACTCCCTTCATGTGTACTATATGTTGCTATAATTTCCCATCGCCAACTTATTACTGTATATGTATATTTCTCTCTGTCTCCTTTAATTGTGAGTGTGTATTGCGTCACCCCTATTTGTGTGTTAATTTCTGTCCACATCTTTGGGTGTCTGTCTTTTTGTCTCCAATGTGTGTTTTAGTCTGCAAGTTGCCCCCACAACTGTTTGTGTCTCAGTCTTTATAATATAGGAGCCTGTTTGTCTTTCTCCCATTTTGTGTTTGTTTTCCTTTATGCCCCGTCCCATCTCTTCCTCCTACTTTTTCTCTCAGTTGCCCCCACAACCCACTGTCCTCTTTGACCATACCATCTCTGCCTAGTCTTCCTCTTCACACCTACCTTTCTCTGCTTCTGCCGAAGTCAACTTGATAGGCAAAACAAGTACTTGTGGCTACTGATCAGAAGGGATATGGAAGATGCTGTATTTCAAGTATAGGACGGGTGCATATGTGCATTGATAATGATAATGGTTACTTTTACAAGTAGATATACTATAGGGAGGTGGGACCACATAGATGCAGCCAACTATGCATACAAGCAGAAATCCACATTTATTTCTGAACATGCAATGTAGCCACAGATGCAACCACATTGCCTTTGACTCTGAATCAGCCCTTTTGCTGGTACTGTACAAATGTCTTATGATATTATGGTCTAAAATCTATTATTTTTATCTACCTGTCTTTGCTACATAAATGGGTATCTAATTAGCTGCGAAAATCCATTTTGGCTAAAAAAATTGCACTTTTACCTTGAGTAGTGAAAACCCCCTATCCAATTAGCAGCAATAATCTACCGGCAATAACTCTCCATAGGCTTTATTGAAAATTTCACTTCACCTACTCTGAGCAGGTGAAAAGTTGGGTAAAAACTCCTATTTGGGACAGGTATATGTTACATGTGCTGTCTGTAGCTCTGTTCTGTTTGCTTAATTGCTGTAGCAACTGCATGGGATTAGTGATATTTGAAGGCTTGGCTTCAGGAGTCTGGTGATTGGCTCCTGTTCCCTTTATCTCCTGAATCTGCCTTGCACTGCTTGCTGGTTATAGAGCTTAGTTGCAGCGTGAGCCCTTGTCCCTCTGTGTTGGATGCCTAGCCTTGTATGTTTACTATCTTCCATTCCTCCACAGCTGCAGCCTGGCAGAACCCCTATTGTCTGTCCCTTAACCCTCTGTGTGGGAGCCTAGCTTTGTGTTTTTACTCTCTTCCTTTCTTCCTCAGCTGCAGCTTTGCAGAACCCCTATCGTTTGTTCCTGCAACCAGTTCATTGTTTGTGCATCTGTTCCATGTGCTGTTGGTAGGTGTACATTGTATTTTTCTTTGGATATTAAACAGTAATCACCACCCGTGTACCTAGCACTACTGCCACTGTTATCATCTCCCTACAGTAATATTGCTCCTTAGTGTTGGTTACTGCGGTTATCAGTAGTAACATCCACTAGCCTGGAGCATTCCTTGTTATTTATGTACCAGTTGATATATGTTCCTTGTCTGTCTCTTTAGTTAGATTACCCTGTCTGTTAGTTGGTTATTACCTTCTCCCAGTCCGTCACTTTCCCTCTTCTCTGGTGCCTCGGTCTCAGCCCTGTCTCCATAGTTTGCCTTCTCTTAGCCCTGTCCACTTCTGGTCTGCTCTGTAGTATATTTCTGGTACTCGTTCCCACCAGCATTGATTCAGGTCACTCAGGGGTTGAGCTCATACTATCGCCAGTGACGTAAGTCATGGTGGGCATCCCAGTAACGGAAGGCACATCAAGCCTTATGGGAAAAGTGTCTCTTATAGGCATGAAGACTACTGATGGTAGGTTCTATGAATGACCCCGGGTGTACAGGGGTCACTACCAGAAGACCTTCAGGAGACGGAAATCCACAGAGTTCTAAGATCTTACCAAGGGAAGAGACACTCCAGTTGTGACAGTATACTAGGGGATTTTATGAGTGGGACAAGTGCTTTAGGCTTGCAGGTGGGAGTAATCAGGTCTCTTTGTGTCTTTTTTTATATGTACCTTAAAATGTTCCCAACTATATACTTATACCCATTTTCACGTTCCCCTAGTTCAGTGGCAGCTCCAGAGGTGGGGCTGCAGCGCAGTCCAAATTTCAAATAGGGAAGCAACACCAACTGCCACCAACTGTCATCCCAAACTGACTCACTGGCAGTTGGTGTTGCACCCTTACTTGAACTTTGGACTGTGCTGCAGCCCCACCTCTGGAGCCGACACTGCCCGTTTTAGAAGAGCATTTATTTTGCAGAAAAAGCTTGCTTTTTATAATTTTTTCAAATTTTTAGAAAAATGCATAAACAGTCATTTGACCTCATTTAATTCCCCAGACAATTTTTAATATGACCTCTTATATACTTCTGTACTGTTATCCTATGTTAGGTTGGCATTTCTTGGGGTACTGGCTGATTTCCCCATTTTCACCTACACTTTTCACTGATTTTGAATGCAAGAATTATTGCGTGAATCCAGGTTTTCGTGAATTTGCAAAAGGATAGGTCAAAAAACAGATGGGCGCATTTTGGCAAAGAGCCGTTCCAATCACTTTCTTTGGGTGATAGCTGTAAAAACATTTTGTGGGATAAATTATTATGTTATCACGGCTAATTGGATACCACCAACTGTTCTTTTTATTATTATTATTATTATTATTATTTTTTTTTTTTTTTACCAAAACCCTCTGAAATTCTTTTATTATTTTTCTGACACATTTTTAAGTAAAAGTAATAGACCAAGAGGAACAATACTGTAGATTTTAAAACAAATTCCTTCCTAAAGTGTCGTCAGGAACCAATGCAAATGTCCTTATCATATTACAGTATTGTGTTCTGTTGTCAGCCAACGTAATGCAAACAAGTTTTGTATATTAATTAGCATGAACCTATTGAAGACATACACATGATTTTACTTTCAAAGCTTCAGAATAACCATAGTATCACCTTGAATGCTTTTGGCTCAATTACTTTGGGTTGTCCCCTGAGGCATTAAACATATCATGCCTGCTACGCTTTGCTAGCATCCTAATATGCCTTTTGCCTTGGTGCGTCTTTTTTCATTGAAATGAATTAGAACAGAATGCCATTCATTTTAAATTGCTTCCAGCATTATCTGTGTTCCAAGGTATTGAACTGATGAAATATCCATAGTCATAACAGTCAAACCGGTGCTATAGAGTAACATTTGGTGTTCATCACTCTCTGTAAAGTGTCCATTGGGAAAATGGATAAAGGTGAATCTGCCCTTAGAAGAAGGTTACATCTTTCAAGATGTCATTAAAAAATTCTATGTGTCTGCTTTACATAATATTACTGAATATTTTTTGGTCTCCAACACTCGTGGTCTTCAAAGGACCCGGAACATGTTCCCTCAACTAAGTTTACAACAGTCATATTGTAATTGATTCTATCTTATATAGAGTACAAAATTACAAGGGACACTAATAAAAGGGAATTTCTGACATTAATAATTGTAATAATAACTCGCATATGTTGCTATAAATACAGTTAAAATATAATTTAGAAAAACTTTAATTGAAAATGACCCAAGTGCATAATATATGAGACTCAGGGCTTTGCTCCCCTGTGCCCCTGATAAGCAATTGTCCATGGGGAGTCAGAACATGCAACAAATGTTGAACATGCTTATCTTTCAAGTGTTTGCACGGCTATAGTCTGTTTTCTTGACTTTGGGTCATACCCTGTTTTTATGTTCCTAAGTGGACTTGTATAGACTACTAATTGTACACTTGGTCAGTAGATGAATTGCCCTTACAACCTTGTCACTCCCTATGGATACACCTTAGCCTATCTACATGTGATACAGTGCTCCAGACCAAGCTACATTAACCAGACCAACTCACATAGAGTAATATTCTATGGAAATGTGGCATTGCTATGGGTACCTGGAGTACTTGATAATCTCAGTACCAGTCTGGTTGGCATCCCAAGGAGACATGTTCTACCTATATAAATTCACTGTGTGCTGAACACATGTAACCCAAATAAATGAAAAATCACGTTATGTTGAGCCCACAGAGGCCACCTTGTCTAATTTGTGGGAAACGTACATACAGGATAATTGTTACTTGTAGCTCCTATAGCTCCTTAGGGGGCCCAATAGTACAGCACTAGTAAGGGATTCTTTTTATATCATTGTACGGAGCTGTTGAAGGCTACAGTGAACAGGACAAAAAGAAATATTCCTGCAAAACTGCTAGCAATTACTGGTTATCTTGCTCCTGCTTAGTTTTCTTTTCTCTGCTGAATTTCAGTCAAAGCCATATTTCAATTTATTTATTTACAAAAAATATGATCCTTTGGTGGTTTATTGGACAATGGCAGATCATGATGTTCAGCAGCAGTTGAAAAATGAGTTAATGAGCTGCAGGATAGAGGAAACAATAAATAAAACCTTTCCCTGCAGGCAGAAGAAAATGGATGTAAAAAATAATGTAAACCATTAATATGGCAAGAGTCTCAATTAAATTACAAGATTCTGTTTGACATGCATAATACTGTATTCTAAACCATTGAATTTATATAATATAAAACGGTTTGCTGTTTTTATAGTGAGACAATCTGTTTTGATTCTGAACGGGTAGTTCATTAAGAATCTGGAATCATGCCATACCCTTTAAGAATAAAAATATGTTTTTCTCCCCAGCCACACGTAAATCAATGTCCTGCTTTAACCTTACTTCACCTGATTCTAATCAGCCTTTAATGAAGAAAATTTTTTATGCAATTACACTGTAGGATTAGCGGGAAGTGCGCTCACTCTAATAAAGAAATTTGATCAGATGCTGGGACCACAATCCAAGCCCTACAACCATAAGGCAAGATTTATGGAGGAATCAAGTGGTAGGACACATAGGCATGTGCACTGAGGGTGCTTTGTGTGGCACCCTAATGTTACACCCCTGCTGAGAGAGCCCTATGTGTGCTTGGTGGACTACTGCTGTGGGCATCATTAGTGGACAGTAACTCCTCATAGCTGGCACATGGTGAGCAGGGACTAACCCCGCGCATTGGCTGCACAGCATTACTCGGCTGTCGGGAGGAATTTGGAACCCCAGAGGAGATAAAAAAGTGATCCCGGCGTAGACCAGTTGAGAGAGGTGCCTGAAGTGCCACTGAAAAAGATGGACTATGCTGCTAGTGTCCCGCGGACTGCACTATGTGAAGCTTTGACTCAGAGACATTGGGGTCTATTCATGAAGCAGTGAAAAGAGTAGAGAAGTGAGCCAGTGGAGAAGTTGCCCATGGCAACCAATCAGCTGCTCTGTATGATTTTATAGTATGCAAATTATAGATGTTACTTCAATGCTGATTGGTTCTTCTCCACTGGCTCACTTCTCCACAGTTTTCACTACTTCATGAACAGACCCCATTGAGTGACTGGGACTGATAGAGGAGGAGCAATGAGCCAGGCAGCGGCCTCTATGTGGTGCCCAGAATTGGAAAGAGGTGGGTCTGTAGTGTGGCTCACTTGTATTGGATAGGCCAGGAGGCGGACCCACAGTGACTGTGAGAAGAGAGCCGGGGGTAGGGATAGACATCGGAAGCCCACCATCAAATGATTGCTGGGCCTCCACCATTGAAACTTTTGATGCGATAGTAACTAACCATCACATAAATAGAATTTGATGGCAAGAAGTATTGATATGATTTGCACATGCGCAAATACCCCTGCAGTGTGGTTGGCAGGGGGTGAGATCAGGGGCGTGATTGGGGCGGGGCCCGTAGCATTATACATACTGTGTCCTCAGTCTTTAGTGTATCTAGATACACTGCTGTGATGTGGGGACTGGAGGGTACACTATACAGTATACATATACAGTCTGGTATCTGGCACAGGTGGAGAGGATCCTGAAGTGAGGAGGAAAGACACTGCCATGGCTGCACTTCTAACAGTGTGAGAGTGTGTGCTGTGTGAGTGAGTGCTGCAGGGAACAGGCTGCGCTCTGATTGGCTCTCAGACAGTGAGAGCCAATCAGAGCCAGCAATGTGCCATGTTGCCCAGGGCCGTCTTTTCATATGGGCTCAATGGGCACTTGCCCAAGGGCCCCAGTAGTCTAAGGACCCTGGGCTGGTAGCTGAGGGTCCCCTCTTTCCAGGGGTACCAGATTTTTTAAAACCGACTCTGGGGACCTGGAGATAACTGACTTTGAAGCAGTTGTCCCCATCAAAGACTGTTAAATGCTCTTCCCAGCCAGATATGTCGGGTTCTGTCTGACTTAGAGTTTTCATGGGGGTATTCTTCAAAAGATGGAACTCACCCCTTTCAGTGGACACTGGCAGCTTGTCTCTACTATGCCCAGAACCGGAGATCTCAGCCTTCAAGCAGCTGGTCCCTGCTCCAGCTCCATATGCCTGGTATGCAGTATTATATTTTCATCAGAGGATTGCTCTGGCTCCTGAACTCTGATCCCCAAGTACCCTGTACCTCCTGAAAGGTGGGACTATCTAGTTTTTTTTTATCACATACAAAGCTAAGAAATATATTTCCAGGAACTGGAGATATCTGCAGTCAAGCAAGCTGCCCTCCCACTGGAAAATTATGAATATTAAGCACACACCACTATCCACCCCTTCCCTGCATATTACACACCCCCTACCACTCTGGAAGTCATGTACTGGGGCCCCTTCATTCATCCAAATGCCTCTTACACAGTTTAGTGTTCTCTCTCCCACCAGGTCCTATATGCTGAGTGGAAGATAGAACACCCCCTACCGCCCACGGGACATTAAAGCTGCTGCTGATAGCACCTTCCACCCCTACCGCTGGAGGATGGGTAGGGGGACTAGTGCATTGCTGTGCCCAAGGACCTACACTGTTGTTAAGACGGCAATGATGTTGCCTAGCAA
The DNA here is from genome assembly GCF_028390025.1 of Pseudophryne corroboree. Taxonomy (NCBI): domain Eukaryota; kingdom Metazoa; phylum Chordata; class Amphibia; order Anura; family Myobatrachidae; genus Pseudophryne; species Pseudophryne corroboree. The sequence continues at coordinate 458,685,658 of NC_086445.1, read as the reverse complement.
GCAGCCTAGAGAGGGGAGAGAGTGAGGGGACTGAGCAGGGCCACGTCTGAGGCAGGCAGAGAGTCAGATACCTATAGAGATTCCCTGATGCAGACACAGCAGCTAGGATGGAGCCAGGGGAAGCATAGCTAACAGGAATTCAAAAAACAAGCCACCATCGGAACACCATCAAATTATTACCATTGGATGGTGGCAAGCATCGGAAGGCCACAGTCGAATGGAAAAACCACTACCATCAGAATAAAAACATTCATTATTGGTATTGGTAAACATTGGTTTCCGATGTCCATCCCTAGCCGGGGGCTGGTGAAGAGGCAAATCTTCCTTCAGGACTCGGCCATTTAAGGCATTTAAACCCGGTAAAGGATCAGGCAGTGGACAGATAGGACAGTGGGCCAGATGTATGAAAGTGTGCTGTGGTTCCCGCTGACCACAGCGCACCTTAAGGCAGCATTTTGCGCTGCACCCATATGTATGAACGACGTGTTAACGCCGTATGCACTGGCCACCGCGCGCCCCCGCCACTTACCCCTTCCCCGCAGTACTGAATGGGAGATGAAGAGCAGAGGCAATGTATGATTGCCTCTGCTGTCCCTTTTCGTCTCCTAAAGCCGCCGGTCCGGAACGCCTCCCCGGGCAGGCGATGTGTTCAAAATGTGCAGTGGATTATTTTATTTTTTTGGTTTTGAATAAACTTTATTTAACGTGGACATTCTTCTGCTGGTCCACACAGCTCTACTGCGCATGCGCCGGGGGCCTCTGGCGGTGCACACAGGAAGAAGGGTGCATGCGCACACATTGCGGCGCCGAGCCGATGTGGAAGGTGCGCTACCGCGGGAAAGGTAGGATAACGCACTCCCACATCGGCGGGGGCCTTAATCTTACATTGTGGCGGCAGCTGCGGGCGTATCACCACGATAATGTGGTGATACGCCCCTGGACACATAACGTGTCTCTGAGGGGAGCGGCTGTGTGGTTGGATCTTCCCAGTGTCTAATAATAAATAATGAGCAGGGGAAGGGGCTGTTGGGGAGGGCAGTAAATGCCCCTAGCTGTGATCCATTCCTTGATACTAGTTTGTGCAGTTTGTGCTGTATTTCAGCCCTGCAAAGCAGACTTTAATATGCCAGTAAAAAACAAAACACACTAAGGTGACACACATTCTCTTTACTGCAGCATCCCTGGACTCACAGACAGTTTTTATATGCCTACACAAAGGGTGAGACACTGCAGGATAATTAAGGACGTTTATATGCCCTTCAGTCTGCTTTACTGCAGATAATCTGAGTGTCCAGCTATTACTGTAGATGCATAACGCAGAAGACTGTGGGGTAGACGTATTATAAGTTGGTATGGGGAGAAGCAGTACAGCGACGATATGTGTTTTAATACCACTTCTCCCCCACATATGAAGAAGGAGATGTGTCACAATAGTAGCGAGATCTCGCACATGATCCGACGGGGAGGAGAGTCACAGGGGGTAATTCAGAGTTGATCGTAGCAGCAAATTTGTTAGCAGATGGGCAAAACCATGTGCACTGCAGGGTGGGCAGATATAACATGTGCAGAGAGAGTTAGATTTGGGTGGGGCAGTGACGTGCGGTGGGGTGAGGCAGGTGAGGCAGAGCCTTTCCTGTCATACTAACGTTTGTGCCGGAGTTCTGACTGCGTAAAGTATATGAAAAATACAAAAATATGTTTGAAATATCTTTTTTACATTATTCTAATACTTTTTATAGCCAAAACTCTGGAGTAAAAAGTCTATGGCAGGTGATGCAGTGCCTCACCTGATTAACTTTTCCGCACATCTCTGATCAAAACTCACCAATTTTCCAGGTTTATACTGCTGCACCTGTGCATAATGCCCAGATGTACATTTTGGCTCATATATAGCAGGTAAATCTGGCTCTGGTGCTAGTCAGTGCCTCCTGAGCTATTTAGCTCACTGCACGCCCCTGGGGTGGGGTATGTTCAAACTGAAATCTAAATTACAGTGTATAAATAAAGCAGCCAGTATTTACCCAGCACAGAATCAAAATAACCCACCCAAATCTAACTCTCTCTGCACATGTTATATCTGCCCCCCCCCCCCTGCAGTGCAGATGGTTTGCCCATCTGCTAACAAATTTGCTGCTACGATCATCTCACCTCACTGGTGGTATGAACCAGCTTGAATTCTGAATGCAACAAGTGTTGCTCAATGCAGAATAGGGAAGATTATTTATATATATGTATCCAAAGGCTTGGCACTCACTCTTCCGAACGATAATCGTTGGGTGCCTTCCACAATTAGTACACACATTTGTAGAAACGGCGGCACTCACACAATAAGTGAATAACTAACGGGTCAGGAGACCTACAACTTATGTCAACGTTTCAGTATCTTTCAACTTACTTTCGTATATATATGGGATGCAGTTAAAATACCGGCTGAAAGGATCCTGGCATTCTTGAGAAGGACACCAGAAACCTGACAGCCGTTGAAATACAGCCGTCCCGAATCCGGACCTCCGGAGGTTACTCCCACTATACACACACACACACAAACACGCACGCGCACACACACACACACACACACACACGAGAGAGACTGTTGTTATCCTTTTCACGATCAAGGGGGTAGTTGTTTGGATGCATCGCTGATTTACAACATTCATTAGTGTTGTATTTTAAAAGAGAAATATAATTCAACAGCAGTACACCAAGGCTATTATTATACTTTGTAAACTGTATGGATGACTAAACTCACATATCTGTTAATTTGTGCCTTTATATCATCACAGAACAACTCAGTGTCTTATAACACCCTTTTAATTTGCAGTGGAGAGTACATTATCCTATATTTAATAATCAGTAGAGATTTAACTTGAAGAACAAAATGGTCAGCTCAGTGCAGAAGAGGTAACTCACCTCTAGCCCCTACAATGGTTTCTGGTAATCAACTGCATACAATTACACGCAAAACAGCTTTTTGTCTAAAACAAGGGATTACATTTTTAAGCAGGGCTTGGCACCTGAGGGTTTCCGGACTATCTTTTACTTTTTGCCTAGGCAGATGTACTAACATAACCTAGGTCCCATGACATCCTGACATCACACCAAGTGGGCGAGGCTGTAGGGTCCAGGAAGAAGAGCACAAGAAGAGCAGTTCCCCCAGGTGATCCTAGTGGTGCTACAGGCTGCAGGATGCTCACAAACACTGGAAAATGGACAAAACCTGTCGTTCAGACAAACTGATGAAATCGCGGATTTTATCAGTTTTCAAGTGTTTAGGAGCAAATGGTCGATTGTCATTTGTTCTAATCCATTACCAGATTCCAACCAGCCAGATCTGGCAGATGATCTGCCAAATAATTGTATAGTGTGTACCCAGCATTAAAGAACCTTAAATAATGGAACAGGCAATGCTTGGAAATTAATTTGTACAAGGGCATGGGCTGTGCAGTTAGGGCGCCAAAAGCGGCAACAATTCTATTAAATCAAACACATCACCTATATATGTATACAAGTGTACATCCAGATTTAAGAGCATTTTTTGACTCTTGTAAATGAGCCCTTGCAACCTAGAATTAAAGCCTATATAGAATGAAACCTTGAAAATGTGAAATAGTTAAAAAAAAAATACTAACGGTGGCATACAATACATTTTTACAATGTTGGGTTTAGCAGCATTATACTGTATGTTAAAAATTAAGATGCCTTCACCTATATCTGTTCATCATTTTCACAGCACTGAGGTCATGGGTTTGATTCCCACTGTGGCCCTAACTGTGCGGAGTTTGTATGTTCTCCCCGTACTTGCGTGGGTTTCCTCTGGGTACTCTGATTTCCTCCCACAATTCAAAAATATACTGGCAGGTTAATTGGCTTTCAACAAAATTAACCCTATTGTGAAAATGTGTGTGTGTGTACATGTAGTAGGGAATATAGAGTGTAAGCTCCACTGGGGCAGGGACTGATATGAAATGCCAAATATTCTCTGTAAAGTGCTGCAGAATATGTGTGTGATACATAAATAACTGGTAATAAATAAATAATTTCCCAACTCTGTGGTTCAATAACTCTTGATTGTCGACATTCCCTAGTTTAGCAGCACACATTATGTCTGCAACCCTTTTTTTTTTTTTTTTTTATTCCACTTTAGGTTAACTGTGTAGAGAGGAAATGTTCCCTCCTTCTCTTGCCTCAGGCACTGAGATCAGGAAATTCATTGCTAATCACTTTGGTTGTGATTTCTGATTTCAACTGGCAGCAGAGAGAATTGAACTCTTGTCCCCTGGGTGAAAGTGGTTTCACAAGGTAGGCCTCAAGCTTGTTAAGTTAGAGGCCTGCCACGCGTTTATCAATTTTAAATTAATCTCCAGCCTCCATAGCAGTTGCTAAAAATACAGTGATACTTTCAGATAGCTCATTTAAACTAAAACACAGGATGATATAAATCCCAAAATAAGAAAATTACTTTATTTTCTGGTTTACTTTCACCAACCTACAGAAACTATATATAGAAGACCATTTGAGTCAAGTCTTTTTCATTTGTTTCAACATATATTTTATTAGGTTTTTGTTTGTCTTCAGTTAGTACTTACTGTACATTAACTGCTGTAAGCAGCGTCTCATTTTGAAGTGGACTTCTTTGTGTAAGATACAGTAACAGTACAAACTTCTATAATGTTCATGCGCACATATACATACATATATACAAATATATTTTTATTTAGGCACTGATCATAACAATATAGAAATGCAATAAAAATAAAAATAAAAATGCTCTAGCGTTTGCAACAGTAGCAAAAACATAGCGACACTTTTCCACTACCAATTTCTAACAGAGGAAGTAATTCAGATCTGATCGTAAATGTGCTAAATTTAGCACATCCACGATCGGTTACTCAGACATGCGGGGGGACACCCAGGACAGGGCTAGTCCGTCCCGCATGTCTGGCCCTACCCCTTGCATGGGTGCAAAAGCATCGCACACCGGTGATGCTTTTGCACCCGCCGAGTAGCTCCCTGCCTGCGCAGCCAAGCTGCACTAGCAGGCGACTACCCGCCATGTTCCGGGTTGCAGCGGCTGCATGTGACATCACGCAGCCATTGCAGCCTGCCCCCAAAACGGTCAGGACAGGCATGCGTTGTCTGACCCGTGACCCGCTAACGGCATTCTAATGCCGTTGGCACACCCCTCCTGCCCCGCGACCGCCTCTGCGTGTCAATTAGGCAAAGGCGATTGCAGCCCTGAGATGCTTTTGCATCTCACTGGGCTTCACGGGGAGCACTTCACTCTGCGTGGATGCACTCCCCAGAGGGCTTCATACTGTGAATGCTGCCGCTGCAGCGATCCAGTCTGAATGACCCTCAGAGTGCGGAGGAAACACATAAAGAATAATATATTCATATTGAACAAAATCTACAGTATATCTAAAAACTGTGTCAGACCAAGTGGGGCCCACCATTCTGCAACAGGACAAAAAAACTGTTAAATAACAACATCCATATGGCCACGATCACAAACAGTTCATCACTCTGAAACTAAAGGTAGGTAGACACTGTGCAATGTGCTCCGTAAGCGATATCACACAGTGTCTTCCCTTCCCTCCCAGGCTGCCCGACATATAGTGTGTACACACTGAGCAATATCATACCACAAACGATATTGCTCAGTAACGTCACCCCGCCGCTGGCCCTTCACATGCAGTTTTGGCCGATATAGCCAAAATTGCGCTGCATGCACAGGCGACAGAGTTGGTCATTTGCAGCATACACACTGTGCGATATTTTAGTTAATATCTCTCAGAAGGGGGAAAATTAGAGATATTGACTAAAATATTGCAAAGTGTGTATGCACTTTATGGCAGAAAAAATTGTGTGTGTTATATTTTGTAGACAATCATCATGTCGACACAGATGAAATGTCTACAAAACATCCCTGGTGGTTTAGTGGTGACTTACTGTACCTGTTCGTGCTGGTCCAGTTGCTCCAGTGGTGTCTTCAGTGTTTGGTGGTGACTTTAGATGCTTTAGTAGATCTTGCATTGCTTCCATTGGAATGACTAACCCTAATTCTCCCCCTAGTGGCTAACCTTAACCTCCCCATTGCAGTCTAACCATATCCCTCCCCCTAATGCCAAACCCTAGACCTCTACTCATCTAGCATAACCCTAACCCTCTGCTACCAGTTTGTGCAGAATGTCGGCATTTCAGATATCGACATTGTGAACATGTTGGCCTTCTGCAGATGCCAACATGTTCAATGTCAACATTTCAACAATATTGATATCAGAACTGTCAACAATGTGATGTCAGTATTTTGACCACACCCCCAAAAATCAAGTAGACGGGTCATTAGAAATAATATGGAATCCACACCATATAAAGTAGTTCCTTGAAGATATGAGGGATGTGATATAAGTTTCTGGATGTGTAGTGCATAGGTACAGTACACACAATCTGTCTGGTTGTGAACTGTAATCTCTGGATAAAGTTCTTGTGAAATGTCGGGGCACCAAACCATACATAACAGCAACACTGTACACTGAAGAAGTCAGCATGTTCACTTCCTTCACAAACTTGTTAAGGAGCTCAACAGAGGCCACTGGAGAACCATGATCTTCTACGACTACAAAAGTGGTCTGTGACAACAAGTGTGCAAGCTTATGTGGAGGAATCACCATCTTAAACTACTGTGTTTGAGTGGTTTGCAGAATTTCGTCACATGAGACAGTCCTTGGAAGACAAGGAGCACTTAAAAGACAAGGACCAGTGTCTGCCATCACCGAGGACAACATTGCTGCCATGCAGGCCATAGTTGTGGTGGACACAGGATGACCATGGCTTACCTAACGAATGAGATAGGCATCTCACTGGGATCCTTCTGTTTAATATCCCACTTAAAAGCTTGGTCTGAGCAAGGTTTCTGCAGGCTGGGTGCCCCATTAGCTAATTCAAGAGCAGAAGAAGCATTGGGTGACTTGGTGCCACAACATGCTGGCCAGGTTTGATGGCAGTCACTCAAACTCTGTTTGGGAGATCATCAGTGACGATGAGTTCTGGATCTATAGTTTAACCCAAAAACCAAACAACAGTTTGCCAGTTAGAGGTATACTGCCACAGAAGTTCCGATGTGAGGGCAACATGGCCAAGAAGATAATGGCTTTTTTGGAGCTAAGACTGGTCATGTAGCTACCGTACCACTTGTGCAGCAACACACCTTCACTGAGGGCTGGTATGCCAACCAAAGCCTGCCTCAAGTGCTGGAAGACATTTCCACATGCCATCTATGACCTTGTGGTGCCCTTCTCCATCACAACAATGCACCTGCCCACAAGTCCCATAAAGTGGTATATTTTATGGCTAATAAACACATCCCGGAGCTTGATAAAGTCCAGACCGGGTCCCCTGCAACTTCTTTGTGTTCCCACAAATCAAAATTAAAAAAAATAGTTTTGAGTCATCGGAAGCTGCATTAGAAACCTTCATCCAGCATGTAAAAGACATACCTGCTTCAGACTGGGCCAGCTGTTTCACCGAGTGGTTTGAATGCATTCAACTTTGCATAGACTCCTCTAGCGAGTACTTTAGAAAAAAAGTGAATGTTCATTTTGTTTGTAAACATAGGCCGGCAACAGAAATCATGGGGCCCAATACACCCATTTTTTTAAGCACCCCTATCATAGAGTCCCTTGCAGGTACAGGCTGATTGCTTATGGACCTACCTTAGTTATATTGTGGTTTATATGCAATGGGTAACTGCTGAAGAAATTGTTCCACCTGGGGTAAATGAGTGGGGGATGGGGGTATAGGTAGTCTGCAGGTGTAGATGTTATTGGGGTGTAGGTGACTCCTTCTGTACATAGCTGGTGCTGATGGCCTCTGCTGATGTCCCCCTTGGAATGTTGGCTACTGTGTAACTGTGGAATCTACCTTCCTTGGGAGGGGTTCACTACGATCTGCCGGCGGCCGGCCTCCCGGCGACCAGCATACCGGCGCCGGGAGGTCGGCCGCCGGCTTACCGACAGTGTGGCGAGCGCAAATGAGCCCCTTGCGGGCTCGCTGCGCTCGCCACGCTACGGGCACGGTGGCGCGCTACGCGCGCCACACTATTTTATTCTCCCTCCAGGGGGGTCGTGGACCCCCACGAGGGAGAATAACTGTCGGTATGCTGGTCGCCGGGAGCCCGACCGCCGGCAAACTGAAGACCACCCCTTGGGAGGGATCCTCTAAAATATGAGCTTGTGTGGTGTTTCACAGTATAAATGTATTGACACCTCACTCCTGAGGTGTGTTGTGCTGATAATCTAAGGGTACTGGGGAGGCAGAGGGGGTGGTGATGCACACTATCTCTTGTTCTGCCGATGCTGCAGCTGCCCCTGTATCTATGGGCTCAGCTGCTGGCTGTGGACTTGCTCTGTGTTCAGTCCGCTCACTGAGACTGGGCCTGCGCTACTGAAGGAGCATTCTGTGTCAAATGACATGGTGCTGAGACCTCTTCTGCAGTGCTGGCCGCAGATTGCTGGCTTCTTCCTGAGGCACTTCCGGATCAGGTCACATGATGGTGTAGCATGTGACACCCCAGACCACCATCACTGTTTGCAGGTAAACCCCCCAGTACTACGGCTCCTGGGACGGACTCCATAGCTGCCTGCTGATCATACTGCAATGCAGCACAGGCAGCAGTATCAGCGAACTTTGTCAGTGGGCCCTACCGGGGCCCCCTAGAACCTTGGGGCACTGTGCATCTGTTCTCTTAGACCCCCCTTTCACCGGGCCTGTGTAAATATAATACTTTTTGTGCATCCCCCAAAACATATTGCACACCCCTAGAGACTTTGTTTAAAAGAATATGGAAGGAAGTCAATATAGTTTTCTCAAGTATAAAAGAAATTGGCAATTTTTGTTTACCTCTCCAGAGCCAACTCCATCCACTCCATTTGGATAATAAATGCAGACTTATCCCCAAATATCTAAATTAAAGGTACAACACTTTGTTGTCAGAGCTGTAGGGTTGTTTCTTCTCAGCTATTTGCAAGCAACCGGCATCTGCCCCCCCAATGTTTGTTCTAAGATATGCCTTTTAAGTGGTGTATCTATTGCAAATGCTAGAGGACAGGTGCACTGAGATGCAGCAGTGATAATGACTGACAGGACAGCTGATGCAAGCTGATTTTGATTGACTGATAGCAAATTGACAACAAAACTGTTAATTATTAAGTCATTTGTATTAGCTATATTTTTTTAAATTAATTTTATATTATTTCAATATATTTTTCTATTTGGGAAATACATATTCCTACCTTATATATCTAGGAGAAAACAAGATATGTTTATATTTAATTATTTTTGTATTTGTATTTAAATACATTTTATATTAAAAACAAGACTTTTTATTAATAGTCAAGACACTCTTCTCTCTTGTGTATATGACATTTCTAACCATTTTTGATGTTTGTGTACGTGTAGGGTAATTTGACTTTATACTACTAACACTAAGTACTGTACTATTACTGTCAAGCCACATCTCTATGCTATCTTTACACTGTTATGTAGAGTAGAAGAGTATACACATTTGTATGTCTAACATAGACCCAGTGCAAAATATACTGTTTTACAGCTGATCGCATCTTCAGGTGCATCCGAACAAATGTTTGCACATTTGTGCTCCTCTTCCAATGTACATTCACCTCTAAAAGATGCCACCACTGCAGGTGGAGAGGGACAGTGCATGCACAATGAACCACAAGGGACAGCTTTACCGTGAATTCTCCAGACCCATGCCTGCTCAGAAGAGTCATCTTCTCTGTGCTTCTTGTGCAGAGTAGGGCCCTGGAAGGCTGGAGTAGTGAGAACCACTTATTCACTATACCACCCATGGGGCTTGATTCAGGTCTGGTTGCAGTGGCACAAATACGCAAAGTACATTCGATACATTGCGCATGCACCAGATACATTGCACATGCACCGGTGTTCGATACATTGCGCATGCACCGGATCCTGCATCGTTGGATGTAGTAAGGTTGCAGCCAGGGCCAGACTGGCCATCTGGCACATGCCAGAAGGGCCGATGGGTAGGTGGGCGGATCCGGTCCCTCAGAGAGCAGGGAAGGCTGCGTACAGCGCAGCCTCTGGCTCTCTGCTTCAGCTGCCCCACCGGTCTCCATGGAAATGGGGGGGTGCCGCGAGTCCACCCCGCCAGACTCACTGCATGCCCCGCCCCCAGCAAGTGTCGCCATGGTAACATGGGCATGCCACGAATCCACGCCCCCATGTCTCGCGGCATGACCCCGTACATCATGTCGGCATGCCCCCTGTGACGTGCGCGCTCACGAATGCCTGGGCCAAATTAGAGCCCCAGTCCATCGCTGGCTGCAGCCATCAGTTGATTGACAGTCTGCAGTCATTTGTGGGCAGTGAGGGAGCAGCAATTGTTTTAGTTTCTGATGGAGATTTCCTGGCCTCACTGACGGAGCTGCGATGCCTGGTCTGCATAAGCTCAGGGTTACTCAGCCAGCCAATGATGTTGCAGACTTATCTGATCTGTTGTCCTTGGATGCAACAGTGCATCAAACATGCATGCAGGAGGAGTCTACTTATACCTGACGCCTCTTGCTACATCACCATATGCTTCCAAGTAAGCAGCAGTGATGCTCTTTCCGTCCACATCTGAATCACCACCATGGTGATAATCATGCTTGACTGAAACCAATCAGATCAGGATCTATGAGACATCATTTATAAAATCTAGTTGGCAAATGTCTTTGAACATCAGTGCATACATAGATTGGATTATGGGAAAAACAAGGAAGGAACACAAATGTTCTATGTGGCCATGTGGACATCTGACCTTATCTAAAAATATATGGCGTTCGCATACACTCGATTCTACCTCTCCACACATGATTTCTCCTCTTCTACACTATCACTGCAAATGTCTCTCCACTACTGCCACATGGATGTCCCAGCTCTACCAAAAGCTGCCATGGTGTCACACTTGACTCTGCTACGCCACAGATATACAATTGTACCCTTCCTAACCCTTCTTCCCTGTATTTCCCTGCTTCATTTGGAATACATTTGTATTCCCGCAGACAGGATGTCAGCTACCAGTATCCTGACAGCGGCATCCCACCCGACAGAATGGCGGCAGTAGGGCGAGCACTACAAGGCCGCTTGCAAGCTCGCTTTGCTCGCCACGCTGCGGACACTCACGAGTGGGAATAGCCCCTGTGAGCCAGTATTCCGGCTGGCAGCATTGCCGGCTGGCAGGAATCCGGCGTCAGTATACTGACCGCCGGGATCCCAACAGCCGGCAAATTGATTGCCTCCCCTTCATTTATGCCCTGTTTCCCCCCCATTGTTTGAAGCTGTGAAGTACTGCAGTGCCTTACAAATCAATGATAGTAATATTATCAATAACATTTTAGTAACCATAATTTATGTAGCGCACACATATTATGCAGCTATTGTGGTCGGAGGGGACCAGCACAGAATGTGGAATGACGCTGATTTGCACATCTACATGTATGATTAAACCGTTTTAATAAACAACTGCAAAATAATAAATATATTATTTATCTAGTTCTTCAAAAAAATATCAACTGACTTCTAAATTTTGTTCTATATCTGTACTTTATTGACTAAGTTATTTAAGATTCTTTTATGGTTTTTAGCTGCAACAAACCCTGGTCAAGACACAATACTTTCTTGTTAACGCACATGTACAAATCACAAATCCTACAGAGGTTTGTCTGCGCTGATATTTTAATGTGTTTTGACAGTAAGTCAAGGGGCTTAGCTGTGAATTGTAATACAAATTCTCAGCTTGCTGTATCTTCAATAAAAAAGAAAGAAAATAAAATGAATGAAAAAAGGAACAAAAAAGGTCTAGACAGACTTTCCTTCAACTCACCAGGGAGAGGTTTTTAAAACCAGTTTATGAGAAAATAATTCAGGTTTGCACAATACACTTTTTTCCCTCCTTTTTTTATATTACCGCAGCACGACTGACAAATTAAGAACCCAGAGAATTTTATCCAGAAGAATGCTGGTCTGTTAAAAAATGTACATTTTCTTCACAGTAGGCTTACATAGTTGGTTCCCATTTGTAAAGCTGTTAGGAATGACCGTTAAAGACATATAGAAAGAGGTCATAAAACCATTCATCCTCACAGTTGTTAAACTGTTTTGTTGAAATTCCTCCAACACTCTCCCTCTCGGCTTCTCAAAGTGGAAAATAAATAGCAATAAGAACAAATCTATTTAAATATAAACTGGTTTGCTTTTACAAATGATTAAATTACAAGATATGTTTCATAGCAGACATTTCGGTAAATCTTTGTGGTGCCAAATGCTAGACTTTGGTTAGTCTTGTCGTTAAGCAATTGTTCCACTTGTTGTGTGGCAATGGTCCAATTCCTTTAGGAGAAATTAAATCTCACTGTAACATAACATCAAAGAAATGCATTTCACTTACACTAGACAAATTAGGCTAGAATCACTGAGGAATCTGTTTGCCTTCAAGGTGTAAGAGACCATACTATGAACACAACAGAATTTTACAGATTCACAATAAAAAAAGTATAAAAGAAAAAACTTTAGGGTACTGTTACGTTAAGTTCATTTAATTACATTTTATTTATTCTGTTTACAAGCACATATTAATTACCTTACATAGCAAGGGGATTGGTAAAATGTATTGAAAAGTTCTGAACCCAATCATGGCAAGGTGATTTTCTAAATTTTGCATGGTCACTTTGAGCCCTGGATAACCACATACAATTCTAGTTTAGTGTGCATTCTTTTTATTGTTAGATTTTGGCTGGCATTTCACTTCTGTACTGGTCTGCCTATTAGTGTTATAGCCACACATAAGCATGCACAGAACATATCATTATGGTATGCCCAGATAAGTCAGCACAGCGGAATGTCTAGCATCACCATGAGGGGGTAAGCAGCAGGCAGAACTGTGGCTGGCACAAACTCATGGGGGCTGTACAGCACTATTTTTATGTCATCATTATTATGTCACCCCAAAGTCCCCCTACAACATGCCCAACCCAATCTGCCTACACCCCCCCCCCCCCCACATGAGATCAAATCCCACATCAGCCAACTCCTTCACCTCTATTGCCTATAACCTGGCTAAGTTCTCATGCTTCTGCTGGGCACACTGCCACTGCCTTCTCAGGGAAGGAGGGAACTTCACATTCTATTCCCTTCTGAGTAGGCTTGAATCTGGAAAAACCCATATGATGCCACATAATAGTGCCCCCAATTCATAGTTATGCCATACAAAAGTGCCCGCAGTTCACATTATGCCAAACAGAAATTTCCTCAATTTTGCATTGGTATAGCATACAACAATGGACAATGTGCACATCATAGCTGCAAAGTGGGGACTAAAATACTACAGTGCCCCTATCTTGACAGTAAACCCACAGCCCACCTCTGTCTCTTTGATGTTCCTGAAAACCCAGGACAGCATGTACACTTATCAAGGGGAAATTGCCACCACTGAACCACCTGTAATAGCAACAAAGCAGGAAGTAGTTACCGTTCTGCTTACTATGGAATGTTGTGCTGAAAAGAGTGAACGAAAAGTCACCCCCTCAGCAATTTCAGCACAGACGCATAATAACGTGTCTTGAAATACATATGTGCTGTACTTTAAGCTGCAGTGGACTCACCTGAGGTCTTCCATGCAGCTGCTGCTGTACGCAGGAAAATTATTGTACAATCTTTATTGCCAAATGGCTAGAGCTCATGCAGCTATTAGGGCTTGCAGACAAAAGACAGAGGAATCCCTTTGGATGTACAGGCAATTCCCCTGTCTTTTTAATTTTTCCTGTATCCTATAGTTTAAGATCTCATTTAGAGTAGCTTAAGGGTTTCTGTTGGTATTTGAAAAATCTCCATTCAAAACCATCCAGTCCAGTGAACCCCCATGCATTGCTCTTAGCCCTAATTCAAAAGTAACCTTAGTAGTAACAAGAATAAAATAACTTGCCAATGTACCTGGTTTCAACTGGGCAAAGGTTTGCTGGGCACAACATTTTACCCCCTTTCACCCCCTTAGGAGTCGAATTTAAAAAAAATTCCTGCCTAGTTGGTGGCTGCAAATAACTGTCACAGTTTCCTGACCACCCAGCAGGTCACACAGCTGGTGAACAGGGAGAGTGCAACAACTGTCACATTTTTCAGAGTATGTGACAAAATGTCCGCCTGCTATTTACAATGCATCACCATTACGCATTGTAAATAGCAGGCGGACATTTTGTCACATACTCCGAAACAAAGCAATCAATTAAACCACCAATATTTTCTGCAAATCTACGGACCAAGAGCTTTAATTTGGTATATGATGTGCCCTGCTCAGACAACTGCATCATCAAAATATGGTGCTCATAAAGGTCTTTCTGCTATTAATCTATAGATACACTCTTATACATGGACATGACAGAATGGAGTCAGCATGTAGGAATCTACAGGTCTGAAAATGCTATATACAAGCAATTACAAAATATTAGGTACAGTATAGTAAAACGCAATAATTCTTACCATTTTTCATTTTTAGTGAAAAATATACAGTAATACTGTTCTTTGTCCATCAAAGTACTTTATTGCTTTGCTTAGGACAATGTATCTTTATATTATACATTACATAATTCCTGTCATAAGGCTCATTTATATCTAGAAACAAAGATTTGCACTGTACGGCTTGCATGCAGATAAAGTGGATGGAGATAAAATACCAGCCAATCAGCTCCTAACTACCATGTGTTTGAGTTAGGAGCTGGTTGGTTGGGACTTTATCTTTGTCCACTTTATCTCCATTCAAGGCTTAGTAAATAGACCCCCAAGATAACTACCAGTTAACACACTACCCAGACATAACTAGATATGTTTTTCCACAGACTATTATGAGCTGGGAAATTTATGGCTAAGGTGCTGGTGGTCATTAGTGAGTTATCTCCAATATGGGGCAGGATGAGTTGGGTGGAGTGGCAGGTTCCCGATCGAACGCGGATGATTTTTAAAGAGGCAATAATTTACAAGGAAAACCATGCCTTCTAAATGATTGCCACTTTTAAAAAATGTCAGAGTTTGATGTTCAGTGATCCAATGGATGTTCAGTGATCCAATGGATGTTCAGTGATCCAATGTTCAGTGATCCAATGGAGAATAGTATGGGCCCCTTAAAGCTGACTTTGTAAGCCTAAGACCATTTTAAACCACAAAGTTGAGCTTTAGGCCTCTCCCCTTTAAGAAATATTAGATTGACACTTATATTTGGTAATTTTTCCTTTCCTTGTGGTTAGGAGGCCTATACTTTATGAGGGGCAGTGTTTTGTTTGATATTAGGGTTTGTCAGATTGCATCAGTATCGTGTCTTCTGGATATTCCCTCCCTTCCGCCCAATTATTTTTCATTGTGTTGTAGTTTACGATGCTGCCTGACGTGTTCTCAGATCACTCAGACATCAATCTGAGGAATCCGATTATCTAATATCTATCTGGACCACAGTATTGCACAAGGTCGTTGGTTGTGCCTCCGGTAGTCTTGGGTCCAAGTGCCGGACAGACAGACAGTGCAGGCACTGGCGTATTTACAAAGGGTGCAGTGTGTGCTGTGTGGGCACCTGTTGGTCCAGGGGGGACCCACACCGCACACCCTGTACCCATTTTTTTCAATACTCACTTCTCCGGAGTCCCCAGCCGGCAGCAGCATCTCTAAGCAAATCTCTGGTAAATGGTGCAGCAGCCATTTTTCCGAAGATTTGCGCATGCACAGTAAGGAAATCTCTGGGAAAATGGCTGTCTCACCATTTTACCAGAGATTTGCGCATGCACACTAGACTCTGGGGCAGAGCTAGGGACCCTAGTGTCCAGAGTCTACAGTGCTGACGGCTAGAGAGGAGGTGGCCCAGGCGGAGTCTGCACACTGGCCTCCTCCTCTCTAGAAGCACTCCTGAGTACAGGGCTCTCTCTCCCAGTGCAGAGAAGGTAACACAGAATAAAGGTTTAATAGGAAGAGGGCATATCTCAGTGCTGTATGCCAATGTCTGCTAACAAGATATAAAATTAAACAGGATTACATCACTGGAGGTGTATCATGTCACATTAGTAAATATGGATGTCTGGTTATAATACATTTAATGCACTTGTTTCAAATTTGACTTATTCTCTAGGATATTTATTTTAAGAACCTAACCTGACAAAATGGTATTAAATTGTCACCTGAATGCACACTGTTATCTATTACACACTGTAGTTTTGTTGGTGCCACCAGTAATTCTGATCATAGGTTAATTTGAGTATTTTACGATAAACTCAGACACACTATTCTGTCTCATTTCATAATTTTTACATGTTATTAGCAATAATTTGCACTATTAGTAAAGGCTGATGTCTTCTGATACACAAAATCATTTTTTTACGCAAAGATCTTTGGAATTGCAATCCTCTGTTCTCTAGCAGGAACTGTGTCCTATCTGACACAAAATCAAGTATATTCACATTGCTAGTACAGAGTGGAGCTCTGTAAAATGAGAAAAAAGACAGTATAACAGCATATTAAATCACTTCAGTGTATTTTGCCAGAGAGGTAAGGAATTTGTCACTCTGGTGAAAAGACTTCTGAGGTTTTCAAGAGTGTAATCAACCTATTTTTACTTTATGCTACAGTGTCCTGCTGGGTTAAGAACATGAAATGGTGATTTAACACCTCCACTGACAGAATCGCAGAATCTATTTTAGTGACGTTGCTGAGATCTATAGTGCATATCCCCATACAAATCACGGTAATCTGATGACCTGTGAACAACCTGGTCTTACACGAACAGTTTGAGAAGCACATGTGATTAAAACCTTACAGCTAAAAATAAAAAATGGGATAGACTAAAATCTAATGTCAGCTGTAACTTACATCCTACTTTGATGCCTCCTAAAATACAGTTATGACTATATTTATTAGAAAGCCAATCTGCATTATTTTTTAAAGCAAACATCAAACTAAAATACATAGTGTTTCAATTCCAATCCGGAGTTCTAGTTCTACTTTTCTTATTTCCTATTCTATGTGTAGTATATACAGGGCTATCATCAGAAATTGTGGGGGTAGGGACTGACAAAAAAGGCAGGATGCTGGAGTGGGCAGAGCTGTGGATAATGTGGGTGTAGCTACAGCAGGAGTGAGACATCAATTGGTGCGTAAACCAATTAAAAAAAATTGTCAAAGTTTGTGCTGTGGAGGTGGGAGTTATAACATGTTACTCTATCACATAATATATGAAACTATACAAATACAGAAATATAGGAGAGAACACTGCTGTAAATTAACACACAAACAGAAAACCACAATTTATAATAAATATATAGGGAAAGCCACATCAATTCTACATACACAAACATAAATCCAATTCACATAAAATACAAAAGTAGATGTCCCTGTCTCTACATGGCTGCTGCTTGCAGGTGCACTAGCTGCAAAACTGGCAGCCAGGTGCTAAAGCGCACCACTGCCACCCGGGGCCCCTTTCTGTTCGGGCCCGGGACTCAAGGACTCAAGTCAATCCCCGCCCTGATGGTGGCTTTGAGTATATATACACACTTTAAAAAGGACCAGCACTCCTATGTGACCCAATCACACAAAATGATTGGTGTCTTCCCCAGTGTGATTCTAGTATACATACACCATCATACAGAAAAGTGTCACTCACAAAAAAAGCAGTCAAGAAATCAGGTATGAATGTCTCTGCCTCTTCCCTGACAAAGATGTTTAAAGAGAAGTATGCTAATGTGCAGACTCCAGTCTTCCTGTCCTATAGATGCACTATCCCAGAATGGCCACCAATATCTTTGCTGAGTATGTGCAGGGACCACCTTGGTTCTTTACTATGGGATACTGTGTCCTGTGACTATGTGAGAGACTGTTTAGCTTAGCTCCTATAAGAGACCTGGCTAATACCTGTATATGAAGCTGCTTTAGTTTGCAGCATAAACTCACTGACTGTTGAGCTGTAAGAAATCCCACTCCACTCAAGGTACCAGTGAACATGTAACAGTGAGTACAGCTGTATCTGCTAGCTATGAGAAGAAAAAAAAACACCACTGGTTAAGTAACAGGACTGTTCATAGTCTGAGTCATTCGCTGGTGTATGTCTATATAACTGCAATATCAACACCTGCACATATTAGAGATGAGCGGATTCGGTTCTCAGAGAACCGAACCCTACCGAACTTCACGACCCGAGCCCGGATCCGAGCCCAGCTCGGGTTTTCCTGTCTGACTCGGAAACCAGAATGATGCAAAATGTCATCATCCCGCTGTCGGATTCTCGCAGGGTTTGGATACCATATAAGAAGCAGTGCATCACCACCATTTTCACTCCAGTCCTGGAGAGTGCAGTGAGAGGACATGTCTCCGTCCTCAGTGTCTGTGCGGGCGGGAAAGTGGGATGGCAATTATAGTGCTGTCTTGTGCTGCTCAGTCCAGTGTAGCGTCTTATGCTGCATCAGTCAGTTCAGTGACCAGTCACAGTGGTGGTGTCCTCTGCTGCCATTTGTCCAGTGCTGCTGTATAAGTCCGTTACAGTGTTACTGTGTTGTCCTGCATCAGACCAGTGGTAGTGTCCTGTGCATCAGTCAGTACAGTGACCAGTCACAGTGGTGGCGTCTTCTGCTGCCATATGTCATGTGCTGCTGTATAATAAGTCCCTTACAGTGTTGCTGTGTTGTCCTGCATCAGACCAGTGGTAGTGTCCTGTGCTGTATATTATTTACTCCAAATATAGGGGTTATTAACATTTAATCCAAATATAATTTTTACAGGGTTTGCCCTGTGTGGTGTAGCGGTACGCTCTCCTGTGCCACATATTGTCTTATATAACTCCAGAAAAATAATGGAGAACAAAAATTTGGAGGATAAAATAGGGAAAGATCAAGAACCACTTCCTCCTAGTGCTGAAGCTGCTGCCAATAGTCATGACATAGATGATGAAATGCCATCAACGTCGTCTGCCAAGGCCGATGCCCAATGTCATAGTAGAGGGCATGTCAAATACAAAAAGTAAAAGTTCAGTAAAATGACCCAAAAAATAAATTTAAATGGTCTGAGGAGAAACATCAACTTGCCAATATGCCATTTACAACACGAAGTGGCAAGGAACGGCTAAGGCCCTGGCCTATGTTCATGACTAGTGGTTCCAGCATTTGCACGTCCTCTGCAAGTGATGGAAGTAGCACCCACAGTCCAGCTTCTGATATTCATATTGAAGATGTCACTGTTGAAGTACACCAGGATGAGAATATGGGTGTTGTTGGCGCTGAGGAGGAAGTTGACGAAGAGAATTCTGATGGTGACGTGGTTTGTTTAAATCAGGCAATGGGGGAGACACCTGTTGTCCATTGGATGAATAAGCCCATTGTGATGCCTGGGCAAAATACAAAAAAAGCTACCTCTTCGGTGTGGAATTATTTCTCCACAAATCCGGACAACAGATGTCAAGCCATGTGTTGCCTCTGACAATCTGTAATAAGTAGGGGTAAGGATGTTAACCACCTAGGTACATCCTCCCTTATACATCACCTGCTGTGCATTCATCAGAAGTCAGTGTCAAGTTGTGAAACTTTGGGTAAGAGCATAAGCAGTCCACTGAAACCTAAATCCCTTCTTCCTCTTGTACCCAAGATCCTGCAAGCCACACCACCAACTCCCTCAATGTCAAATTCCTCCTCAGCCATGAACGTCAGTAGTCCTGCAGGCCTTGTCCCTGGCAAGACTGACAAGTCCTCTCCTAACCGGGATTCCTCCGGAGGATCCTTGAGTGGTATGCCTACTGCTGCTGTTGCTGCCACTGCTGTTGTTACTGCTGGGAGTCGATCGTCATCCCAGAGGGGAAGTCGGAAGATCACTTGTACTACTTCCAGTAAGCAATTGACTGTCGAACAGTCCTTTATGGGGAAGATGAAATATGACAGCAGTCATCCTGTTGCAAAGCGGATACCTGAGGCCTTGACAGCTATGTTGGTGTTAGACGTGTGTCCGGTATCCGCTATTAGTTCAGTGGGACTTAGAGAATTGTTTGAAGTAGTGTGTCCCCGGTACCAAATCCCATTTAGGTTCCACTAGGCAGGTGATATCGAGAATGTACAGAAACACAGTGTCCTAAAAAATGCAGTTGTACCCACTGCCCATTCAACCACGGACATGTGGACAAGTGGAACAGGGCAGATTAAGGAATATATGACTATGACAGCCCACTGGTTAGATGTATTGCCTCCCGCAGCAAAAACAGCAGCGGCACCAGTAGCAGCATCTCGCAAACAGCAACTCATTCCTAGGCAGGCTACGCTATGTATCACCGCTTTCTGTAAGAGGCACACCACTGACAACCTCTTATAGAAACTGAGGGACATCATCGCACAATGGCTTACCCCAATTAGACTCTCCTGGGGATTTGTGATATCGAACAACGCCACCAATATATTGCGTGCATTACATCTGGGCAAATTCCAGCACGTCCCATGTTTTGAACATACAATTAATTTGGTGGTGCAGATTTTTTTTTAAAAATGACAGGGAAGTGCAGGAGATGCTGTCGGTGGCCCGAAAAATTGCGGGCCACTTTCAACATTCAGCCACCGCTTGCCAAAGACTGGAGCACCAGCAAACACTACTGAACTTGCCCTGCCATCACCTGAAGCAAGAGGTGGTAATGAGGTGGAATTCAACACTCTATATGCTGCAGAGGATGGAGGAGCAGCAAAAGGCCATTCAAGCCTATACATCCACCTACGATATAGGCAAAGGAGGGGGAATGCACCTGACTCAAGTGCAGTGGAGAATGATTTCCATATTGTGCAAGGTTTTCCAACCCTTTGAACTTGCCACATGTGAAGTCAGTTCAGACACTGCCAGCTTGAGTCAGGTCATTCCCCTCATCAGGCTTTTGCAGAAGCAGCTGGAGAAATTGAAGGAGGAGCTAAGACTGAGCGATTCCGATAAGTATGTGGGACTTGTGGATGGAGCCCTTCATTCACTTTGCCAGGATTCATGGGTGATCAATCTGTTTAAATCAGAGCCCTAGATTTTGGCCACCGTGCTCGATCCTAGGTTTAAATCCTACATTGTATCTCTATTTCCGGCAGACACAAGTCTACAGAGGTTCAAAGACCTGCTGGTGAGAAAATTGTCAACTCAAGCGGAACATGACCCGTCAACAGCTCCTCCTTCATTTTCTCACACAACTGGGGCTGCGAGGAAAAGGATAAGATTTTCTAGCCCACCCGCAGGCGGTGATCCAGGTCAGTCAGGAGCGAGTGCTGACATCTGGTCCTGACTGAAGGACCTGCCAACAATTACTGACATGTCTACTGTCACTGCATATGATTCTGTCACCATTGAAAGAATGGTAGAGGATTATATGAGTGACAGCATCCAAGTAGGCATGTCAGACAGCCCGTATGTAAACTGGCAGGAAAAAGAGGCAATTTAAATGCCCTTGTATAAACTGGCTTTATTTTACCTAAGTTGCCCTCGCTCCAGTGTGTACTCCGAAAGAGTGTTTCGTGCAGCCAGTTTCCTTGTCAGCGATCGGCGTAGGAGGTTACTTCCACTAAATGTGGAGATGATGTTCATCAAAATGAATTATAAATTCCTCCGGGAAGAGCTTTACCAGCAATTGCCTCCAGAAAGTACACAGGGACCTGTGATGGTGGATTCCAGTGGGGATGAATTAATACTCTGTGAGGAGGAGGATGTACACACTGAAAGGGGAGAGGAATCAGAGGATAAGGTCGACATCTTGCCTCTGTAGAGCCAGTTTGTGCAAGGAGAGATTAATTGCTTCTTTTTTTGTGGGGGCCCAAACAAACCAGTAATTTCAGCCACAGTCGTGTGGCAGACCGTGTCGCTGAAATGATTGGTTTGTTAAAGTGTGCATGTCCTGTTTATTTATACAACATAAGGGTTGGTGGGAGGGCCCAAAGACAATTCCATCTTGCACCTCTTTTTCATCTTTGCATCATGTGCTGTTTGGGGCCTAGTTTTTAAAGTGCCATCCTGTCTGACACTGCCATACAAGTCCAGGGGTACTGGCGTATAAGTCCAGTCCAGTGCTGCTGTCTTGTGCTTCCATAAGTCCAGTGGTGGTGTCCCGTGCTGTATATTATTTACTCCAAATAAAAGGGTTATATACATTACTTATATTATTATCCAAATAATTTTTACAGGGTTTGCCCTGTGTGGTGTAGAGGTACGCACGCCTGTTCTGCATATTATTATAATAGCTCCAAATAAACGGGTTATTATTATTCAAATTAATTTTACAGGCTTTGCCGTGTATGTGTGTGTGTGTGTGTGTGTGTGTGTGTGTGTGTGTGTGTGGTTTAGGGGTAAGCTCTCCTGTGCCACTAATATTGTGCGTGTATTACATCTGGGCAAATTCCAGCACGTCCCATGTTGATTGTGCCGCACACTTGTGTCGCTTATCTTAGTCATACAGCTACCTCATTGCACCTCTTTTTCTTCTTTGCATGATGTGCTGTTTGGGGCCTAGATTTTTTTAGTGCCATCCTGTCTGCCATTGCAGTGCCACTCCTAGATGGGCCAGGTGTTTGTGCCGCACACTTGTGTCGCTTAGCTTAGCCATCCAGCTAACTAATTGCAAAGGAACAGGCCCAGACGCGCTGTCACAGCTGCCAGTAGGGATTGTCAGTCCCAATAAAAATTGCAAAGAAAAAGTGTGTAAACTGGCGCTAGGTGTTTCCCCAATAATAAAAACTGTGGATTAATTTCAATAAAATAACATGTAATTTATTAATTACTTAACTAGACATGACATGCTAAAAAACAGGAATAAATTCCAATGAACACAAGTAGTTAGGGCATTGATGGAGCTCAATACATTTTTCAATGATGGCTGCTAGTGAGTGTCCACAAAGGATCCCGGACTGAAATGATAAGCAGAGTTCCCTGGGGAGAAGAAAAGCAAACAGCTGGTGTTACCCTTTTCGATGGAGGCTTCCAGAAAGTTGCAATTGTCAGCAGGCAAGCTGTGCTGTTGATGTGAATACTGGGTCCCTCCAATCGGTGCTGTATAAGGTCAATCCCACAAAGGAAACTTTTCAAAGTAGTTTGTTCAAAAGTCCATATCTGGATCCATTTGAAGAGCAGGACACTGATGTAGTAGCAGCATACACACTTAACGCGTTTCCCTAGGCTCGGTCACCTAGCTTCATCAGAAGCCACTTGTGTGAGTTGTAGACTCCGTCTCATGCTACCACTAGAGTGAAAGCACCGCCAGATTTCAAAAGTGACCAAAACATCAGCCAGAAGTGGTCTGTGGTCACCACCTGCAGAACCACTCCTTTATTGGGGGTGTCTTGCTAACTGCCTATAATTTCCACCTGTTGTCTGTTCCATTTGCACAACAGCATATGAAATTGATTGTCAATCAGTGTTGCTTCCTAAGTGGACAGTTTGATTTCACAGAAGTGTGATTGACTTGGAGTTACATTGTGTTGTTTAAGTGTTTCCTTTATTTTTTTGAGCAGTGTATCTATCTATCTATCTATCTATCTATCTATCTATATATATACAGGTTGAGTATCCATTATCCAAAATGCTTGGGGCCAGAGGTATTTTGGATATCGGATTTTTCCGTGTTTTGGAATAATTGCATACCATAATGAGATAACAAAAGCTACCCACGGCGTATGCCGATGCACGCCGTAGCAACAAGCTACAAGCCACAAAAAAGGTATTAGGGATAGCAGGGATAGCATTACCCGTTGAAAGAACTGTCCGGCAATTTTGACTGATTGAGAAACAATATCAATCACCTCTGCCCCACCACCTTTTCAAAAAAGAGCTTAAACATTTATTATTAACCATTTTATTTGCAGGTATGTGCGTTCATTATACATATTAATTAAGCGCTCCATCTTTATTGTTTTATTTTTGGTGATTAATATAAAGGGAGCTGCTATATATACATATACACAAGCGCGGCTAATACCTCACTAATTTATGGTGATGGGACCTAAATCTAAGCAAAGAATGTATTTATGTTACATTTACACCTTATACACACAGCCTGAAGGCAATTTTAGCCAATATTTTTTATAACTTTGTGCATTAAACAAAGTGTGTCTGCATTCACACAAATCATTAATCTTTCATATACACCCTATACACACAGCCTGAAGGTCATTTAATACAATATTTTTAATAACTTTGTCTATTAAACAAAGTTTGTGTACTTTGAGCCATCAAAAAACAAAGGTTTCACTATCTCACTCTCAGTCGAAAAATTCCGTATTTCGGAATATTCCGTATTTCGGAATATTTGGATATGGGATACTCAACCTGTACCAAGAAATACCCTATTTAGCTGCGCTCGGATAAATAAGGCTGCAACCTAAAAGAGATAACCTGCTAGTGGAGATCAAGCAATAACAATCACAATAAATTCCTTAGGTGCGCCAATATACTCAGGATATATTTTAAAATTATCCTCTATGGACCTAATGTCCCTTTTCTTACAACACCAATGTCAATATATTCTATATTTTTAAAATTTATCCAAATGTACATATAAAACATTTACATAAAACCCAAACAGCATAATATAATGAATAATAGCAGCAAGACCTGTCTATTAATACAGAGGCTGGATGTTCATGCACTTTGCCCTTACGGCAGTGTGCTCACAAAAAAAGATCCACTGTATATTTTCAGGTCGTTTAAATCATCCAACGCATTTCATCCTTTAGGTTGGACTTCTTCAGGGGTATATAGCAATGTTAGGATGTATTTGAGAGTAGAACTACACAATGACATTCATAATGGTCGTGGATTCTGATAGGAAACTCTGTGATCCGTTTTGATGTCTTATCTCTATACGTAAATTATAAGTGAATTACTCCATAGTCAGAATTCGATGTAGGCTTGATCTCCACTCAGACGTTTCTTGTACTAGGGAATAGTCAGTTTCCATCCACAGATATAGTAATGTTGTCAGACGTGACAGAGTCTGGAGATGCCAAGGAGAACGTTCTGTTGCCTGCAACATCCTCCAGCATGACCGGTTTGGCAATGGGTCAGTAATGGTGTGGGGTGGCATTTCTTTGAGGGGCCGCACAGCCCTCCATATGCTCGCCAGAGGTAGCCTGACTGCCATTAGGTACCGAGATGAGATCCTCAGACCCCTTGTGAGACCATATGCTGGTGTGGTTGGCCCTGGATTCCTCCTAATGCAAGACAATGCTAGACCTCATGTGGCTGGAGTGTGTCAGCAGTTCCTGCAAGACGAAGGCATTGATGCTATGGACTGGCCTGCCCGTTCCCCAGACCTGAATCCAATTGAGCACATCTGGGACATCATGTCTCGCTCCATCCACCAACGCCACGTTGCACCACAGACTGTCCAGGAGTTGGCAGATGCTTTAGTACAGGTCTGGGAGGAGATCCCTCAGGAGACCATCCGCCACCTCATCAGGAGCATGCCCAGGCATTGTAGGGAGGTCATACAGGCACGTGGAGGCCACACACACTACTGAGCATCATTTTCACTTGTTTTAAGGACATTACATTAAAGTTGGATCAGCCTGTAGTGTGTTTTTCCACTTTAATTTTGAGTGTGACTCCAAATCCAGACCTCCATTGGTTAATAAATTTGATTTCCATTGATAATTTTTGTGTGATTTTGTTGTCAGCACATTCAACTATGTGAAGAACAAAGTATTTAATAAGAATATTTCATTCATTCATATCAAGGATGTGTTATTTTAGTGTTCCCTTTATTTTTTTGAGCAGTGTATATATATATATATATATATATATATATATATAGCGTCCTGTCGGCGGCACTCCGGTATCACAAAGACACAACAGCAGGTTTGCAGAAATAACAACGTTTCGAAGCTTTAATCACTCCGTCTTCAGGTTATACAAATATTGAACACCACATACCTTTTATCCCCTCCCAATGTGCAAAGAGCCCCGGCGTGGACCCGGCAGTTACTGCAAAGAGAATCTAAGTGGATTTATGAGCTTCAAACATTGGCACCTAGGGGTCTCAATGAGACTCTGGGACTACACTGTTTTTTATAAGTAAATCAGATGAGTTTCTGTGGTAAGAATTTACAGTGTTCGGGTGAATAACGTTTGATATTTCAGATATACATGTTATCTTTGAAATTTGATTATCTACATATAATCACTGCATCTGTGTCTGTGCTACATTTGTTTTTAATTTTATGTATGTAATGTATTTGTTTGTAGATGTTTTTATATGTTATCATAGTCACATTCATTAAAGTGATGCCTTTGGCAGGTGGGACGGCGGGATGACGTCATTAGCGGGCGTTGGAATGCCGGGTCCACGCCGGGGCTCTTTGCACATTGGGAGGGGATAAAAGGTATGTGATACCGGAGTGCCGCCGACAGGACGCTATACATGACCCGCTGCCATACGGGTTTAGGAGGGCACCGGACAGTTATATTTTGTGTTTGGGAGTGCTGCCGGAATTCCTTGTATATATATATATATATATATATATATAATCCAAAAATATACTGGTAGGTTAATTGGATCCCAACAAAAATTGACACTAGCGTTCATGTGTGTGTGTCTACATGTGGCAGGGACTGATGTGAATGGCCAAATATTCTCTAGAAAGCGCTGCGGAATATCTGTGCGCTATATAAATAACTGGTAGTAAATAAATTTTATATATATATATATATATATATATATATAGTATTTATGGCATTAACTTTTTCCATACATTCTATCTTAGCAAATATTTTATTATAACATATTCTTAGTTTTAGAAAATGCTCAGTGAATACAAAAGTCCACTCCTCAAATGCCAATGGTCAATTAAGAAACATTATTATTTGCCTCTATGTATTAAGCTAAGACAATATTTGAAACAATGTTCAACTGTTTATAACCTAGTGATATTTTCCCTGCAAATAAATCTATTCAAGGCATGCTAAATGAGATCCCGGTAAATGACTATCTGCATCCTTATTAGGTGCTATGTTTAGACGTGAGATACAGAATCACCAAGTACATTACTGCTGGATATTTGTGAAGTTGTAGTAATATACTCCTAATGGGAGCTAGGATGTGCTGACATCGGAAGTGAGAATGACAGGCCCACAGTTGACTGTCATTTCCATCATAGCTCTAATAGCCTTGCCAGGCATTCTCCAAGCAGATGAAGAAAGGAAGGATTTCTGTATGACAGCATTGTACAAGAATGCATGTGAATACCATTATGGTATTGAGAGTCAGGTGCCAGCTGAACAGCTCTGATCAAATAGACAAGCATTGCAATGAATGCTTTAAGGTAATTTGAATCATGTCATTCCTATCAGCCAGCTATCTGAAAGTGAATCTTTAATTAGTTTGTTTTACTTAGTAGCTAGGCACTAAAGGTATACAAACCCAAAACCTCTTGCTACTTTGTCACTCATGGTGCATGGTGAAAGGCAAGGGAAGATGGCAAAACCCCACCCCAAGTGTCTGCTTATTAACTCCTGGCAGTGAAGAGCAGGAGAGAATGGACACTGGAACAAGCTGAATATCTGTTTTGAAGGGAAGGCCAAAAAGACTCTCAGTAGATTTAATTAAAACCATAGTGAACAGATGGGGAAGATGGAAAAAGATCCAACTTGAGACCATTCATCTGTCTAGACCTCAGTGGTTTAATGAAGACTTTCTCTTTTTGTATTCACACATTGTACCTTTGTAGTTAGCTGTATGCAAAACGCTTAGCTTTGCTACCCTGCTGTTAAAGCTATAGTGTTCTAGGCTATTTCACAACAAAATATCCAGCATGTCAGTTCTAAATTTCCCCATTCACAATGAAGCTAAATAACCCAATATTCATTTAGCTGTACAAGTGTTTAGCTATGGGGCAATTTCTTAATAGCTGTTGCCAGCTGTTGCAGCCCACCCAAAG
The DNA here is from genome assembly GCF_028390025.1 of Pseudophryne corroboree. NCBI lineage: Eukaryota > Metazoa > Chordata > Amphibia > Anura > Myobatrachidae > Pseudophryne > Pseudophryne corroboree. Next base: position 458,657,690 of record NC_086445.1, on the reverse strand, counting down.
GTACTACAGCAATCAGCCGTAATGATTTGTTATATGACTTGCTCTATGGAAAAGCTGAGAAAACTTTTTTTTCTGCTTACCATCTTTCAGGAATCAATAGCTCAATTTTTAACTTGACATCAGGAGTTTAGCCCTTAGGAAGTATTGGAAAAGTAATTTTAAGCCACGTATAGAATCCCCTAGGTTTGTTTTCTGATATATTTTAGATTTTTCAGTTGCCTAACACTGCAATGTGGAAATAATATTCTCTACAGAACTAGATTGCTTTTTTTTTTGTAAAGGAATAATGTGGTTCGGCATTGCCTTAGCAAATTTAAAACTAAATATGAAATTTACCAATCTCAGGTTAAAAAAACATTTTCTCCAGGTAACAAATATGTTAAAAATAGACTATCATATTGTAATAAATAAAATAATAAATACAAGAGAAAGACAAATGCAGCAGAATATATTGGTCTTTTTTTTACCCAAGTCACAGATTTTTTCGAAATAAGTGAACACAACCATTAGTATGGAAACTTACAAGAAAATGGCCACCATCATTACAGCGAGCCAATGAGTGCACAAAAAACGTTTTCTTTGCTGTTTACCAAGATATGTTTTATATATTTATAAAGCAGATCATTCTTTCCTACTTTGGAAATATCTACAAATTGTAATCAGTAGAAGGGCTTCTTATGTGCAGTATGGCATATTTACTACCATATCTTAAAAACTCCATTTAGTACTTTTTGGTTTAATATAACCCAGAGAATACACACATGATAAATCTGATTTTTATATATGACACATGGTAATAGGAGCATCAGCATGCCAAGTCACATGCACAGTATTCTAAGGCTTCAAATCCTTTGTGGTGTTGACGGTCACACAGCAGGTAGCTCATTAAAATGTAATATATCAAATACCCAAAAGATACATTACTGTATGTCTGTGCATTTAGTACCAAAAATACAGAGGCTCGTGGTATCAGATTTACCCAAGCACACTACCAAACATGTAAGATTGTATATACTGTGCAGCTGGAAATAGACTTATACTTATTGTATATTGGACAAACCTAAAGTGTGCTATTAACGGGTTAGTGGGCAGTACCCAAGGGGTATGCCTAGAGGTGTCAAATTGTTGGCCTCCCTACAGCTATATACAGTACATAAAAATATTATGTTGTCATACAATGCATAAGTCTCTGCCTTTATTTAGAATCTTGGCCTGGAGCACTTAACTTGGTGAGAGTGGTGAGTGTGGATGGACTTGGGTTTCTTTGTTTAAATACATATAAATATATATATACACACACACACACACATACACACAGTATATATATATATATATATATATATATATATATAGAGTGTGCCTACATTGGGCACGTGAGCGTCAGAATTGGACCATGGAGTAATGGAAGAAGGTGGCCTGGTCTGATGGATCATGTGCATCATTTACATGGGGGGAGAGATGGATGATGTATGGAAAGAAGACAAGTCAGCAATTTGTTGCTCTGCTGGGAAACATTGGGTTCTAGTGTTCATGTGGATATTACTTTGACATGTACCGCCTACCTAAACATTGTTGCAGACCAAGTACACCCCCTTCATGATAACAGTTTTCCCTGGTATACCCTTGGTTCCAAGTCACAGCAGGATCATGTCCCTGCCACACTGCACAAACTGTTCAGGAATGGCTTGAGGAATATGACAAAGAATTCAAACTATTTACTTGGCCTCCAAATTATCCAGCACGTAATCCAATTTAGCTTCTGTGGGATGTGCCAGAAAAAAAAGTCTGATCCATGGAGGCCCCACCTCACAACTTACAGGACTTAAAGGAACTGCTGCTAATGTCTTGGTGCATGATAACACAGAACACCTTCAGAGGTGGAGTCCATCCTCAATGGGCCAGAACTGTTTTGGTGGCGCAAGAGAGATCTATGCAATAGTAGGCAGTGGTTTTTACTGTTATGACTGACTGGTGTATACTAGTGTAACAGACCTGGGTGACCTTAGCCTCTGATTCCCCACACCGCCTAACCCCACCCCCAACTCTGTCCCTTTCTGATGTTCCTTTCTCACTCCCCCAACCCCCATGGCTACATCGTGCCACCCTCCATCCCGGTTTACTTAACTGTATGTTAGCTTGCTGTGGTCTTTCATTTATTTTAGGATGTTTCTGTGTGGCCTTGATATTGTGATATATACAGGTTACAGGAGTTTCTGATTTTTATGTTGCAAATATAAATGAGTGTTAAAATTTGGTAAATCTATAGAGATGTAAATTTGAGACGTCTTAATATAAGTAAATATTAATCCATGGTTCTTGGCGTTCCCCAAGGACCACCCGTAGTAGATACGGTAAAAGTGGCAGGACCATTTTTGTAGTTTATTAAATTCTACCCGCTGTAGGTACAAACCAAATTTTGGTCCGTTTGGGCGTTATCGTTCATGCAACCCAGGCCATGCATCGGTAATGAAGTCATTATGTGAACCCCCTTTTCATCCCCCTAGAGGAGGTTTATTAAAATTCTAAGTACATAGTTTTCCTATTTCCCACCTGCAAAATACCGATGTTAAATGTCAGTTTCCTAACATTTAGGAAAGTAAGATAAGTGAGTGAGTGAGTGAGTGAGTGAGGGCTTAGTGAGTGATAAGTGAGTGAGTGAGTGAGTGAGGGCTTTCACATTTATCTATATCTATATATATATATATATATATATATATATACACTCTTCTTTCTTTCTTATTCATATGACATAAATGTGTTACAGATAGGGCTAACTTTGCCTTTCTGAGCATATAAAGTTAGAAAATAAATGTATTTTAGGTTCATATGACCTACATTTTTACCCCAAAATGGCACACAGTTGCCCTGCATGTTATGATCCAGGTGCTTGCCTTTCCCTTTTAAAAATACACTTCAACTACATTTCCTAACACGCAAAGCTAGATCTGGAACCAATCCCCCTTGTATATGCTATATTGCTAGTAAATTAATACATCCATTTAGTGGAGTTTCTTAATTTTTTTTTTTATTTATTGAAGTGTATAGGTGCCAAAATGTTTGCATGATTTTTGCTCTTTGGTTTACTTGTACATTTACTCAGAGAAACTGACCACATGTTTTCATAAACAGATCAATGTTCCCTATGCTACCTACTGTACAATGCTTAGTGCTTAATGTGCCCTGCTTGAATACAGAGAAGCAGCACTCAGCACACACAGTTATGGCAGTACCTGTGACTAAGCCCTTACTGTTGTTGTGCAGCAATTGATTGGGATGGGGTTTCCTAACACCTGCCCTTATGTGCCACTAACAGGCTTGGTTCCAAGTCACAATAAAACTCTTTACTGATTGCTCGTTTCAGAAAAAAAAAATCTGAATGCCTGTTAATTACTGAAGTAGCGTCACGGCCCTTGAGGGCTGAATTGGACAACCCTGATCTAGGTACCTGCTGGCTTGAGTGACAGGAGAGCAATTGTGCCTTGGGCTGATGCGGATTTAATGATTCAGGTCACACAGGGATGGGGAATCTATTCACTGTCACAACCAATGTGCAGCTGCTGTACAACTTTCTCCAAAGACATATCTTGAGTCAATACTGTGAAATGGAATGAACGAGTGAAGAGAAAAATCGGTTATTGCTAATTAAATGTAGTAGAAGCAGTCCTAACAATGTCTTCGTGTGTAATTCTATAACGTAAATGTACCTGATTCCTGGCACCACATTGGCACAATGTGTATATATTAATTCTTGCCAGCTCAAATATCACAATTGTGTGGCCATGGCTATACGGGTTCTTTGGCATTATTCCAGATTTGCATTATTAACACTAATAAAGAATTCAGATACTGCAGTTGAAAAAAATGTAATATCATCCGTTTAATGCATTAAGGCATAAAAAAGAATTAACTGCCTACAATGATCTACATGAGTTAATAATACTAATAACAATAATTAAAAATGTTAATCATTAAATCTGAAATAACAGATTCATGAATATGTTATTTCTGAATAATTTTGCCCTTATATTACATAACCACAAACTTTGAATACGAATATGTAAAAACAGCTCTTTGCACTGTTAAATTCCCTACTATATTAATCTCATTATCCTTTGAACCGTTTAACTGGCAATGCCAAATGCAATTTGTATTCTGCAGCAAAGCAAATGCTCTAAACGGATTATCCCAATATGAACCGTGGCAATCCTCGATATTGTTGGGCCTGAAAGGCCGTCTATCCACTGAATAGAGTTCCCATATGCCTTCTGAGCTTCATGACAAAATGTTGCGTCTGCTTTGCAAGGGATAAATTAAGCGTGTGAAAGTCTTAGCAAAGCCCTCATTTTCCAGTTAATCAAATCTCTCCTAATCAAATTAGCACACATAATTCCTCTGGATGCACGGCACAAAAAGTGCATTATCCCCTTCTTTGGAGTTGAAAGGGAGAGAACAGCATGATGCCTTTTCTCCTCTGCTTGAGTGGGCCCAAATAGAAGAGTTCTTCAGAAAGGCAGTTTGAGGTAAACTTTGGCAGCATTAGTGTTCTCAGCTCATTAAATCCACTGCCTCTGTGACCACCTCCAGGGACCAGTGAAGCATTCTGTAATGAGATACTTGTTTAATTTTTCTTCAAAGGCTGGACATCTGTGGCAAACCTCCCCATTTCAGCCCCACACAGGCACGTTTATCAATAGGCTTTAGGCCTCTATCTAGTTTGATGGAGTGTTTTCCATTGAATAAAGCAGATAATAAATTTTGAAGAGAACGGAACAATTGCCATTAACTCTGCTCTCTCCGAAAAGTCGAAGCCCATCATGAAAATTCAATAGCCGGCAAAGCTAAATGGATAAATGTTCAAAGTCAACCTTTTTAATTGATTTTCCTTCATGAAATGATCTAGTCTCTGAAGCTAGCCGTCCCCAAGCCCCTCTTTAACCTTTCTTTTCATTCCACATACATTTAGAAACACTGAACAAAAACGAATAGCTAAAATATTAATCTCCCTGGAGAGTAAAGGCTCGCAACAGACCATATTCTTAGATCAATTCCCAACAGTGTCAGTGGTCTACAAAAGAATGAAACACACTTTTAGCTCTATTCAGTAAGGCTCTGCTCCTGACCTTTATTGAAAACCAACCACCACATCCCGATACTAGCTGCAACTAAACAGCCCTCACCAGATAATAGAAATTCACTGAAGATATTGTTATGTCTCTTTTACTCAGTCACTTCTGGTTATTTGATAATGAGGCCCGAGACATGTATAATGAAAGCTGTCTCAACAATATTTGCACTTTAATGCTTTATTATGTCTATGAATATGTGCTGAGTGGTAATGTATATTTTTCAGTTTTCATGAGCTTTTCAAAGGCATAGGAAATGATAACAAGCTATTATGATTCCTGAGTTCTTAAATGGCATGAATAGCAACAGTTATGAGAGTCTTATGATTTTACTTTGTTTTTAAACCAAATTTAGAAAAGCAGTATCCCTTTGCCCCTTTAATCATTATCCATTGTATGTAATTTCATGCCTCTTGACGTCATTGCCTTCTCACGTGGTTCCTTTTTCATCTTGCACATACTTACTTCATTTAGATATATATTTAAAGCTTGGGAACATCTGTGTTTTGCAAGAGACATTCTGTGGCTTGGATACATTAACTCCTTCAAATCTAGCTGGTAATGAAGTGCATTCTTGCAGTAGACAAAGACAGGTCACGAAAGCAGTCTTATTAGTTCTAATGGCAGAGTAGAAGATTATTTAAAAGTATAAAAAATTACTTATTTTATAGATACATGCATAGATATAATGTTATTTGAAAGAAAGGATTATGGCCCAGATTTATCAAGCCTTGGAGAGTGATAAATTGCACGGTGATAACGTACCAACCAATCAGCTCCTGTCATTTTTTAAACACAGCCTGTAACATGGCAGTTAGGAGCTGATTGGCTGGTACTTTATCACCGTGCAATTTATCACTCTCCAAGGTTAATAAATCTGTGCCTATTTCGGAACACTAGTGCTTTTTCAACTAGCACTCATATTGCTCAAATTGGCCTGTGCTTGTGCATGGAAGAATGAGGAATGCTAATATTCTGTCCAATGCTTAGAAAACATTACACAGAGCATTTTAAGAGCATAATCTGAAGTGGGGGAAGATGTATCAAACTTAATTGGAGCAGAAATAGGGGGTGATGAAGACAGCAATGAAAAGAATGGAGAAGTGGACCAGTGGAGAAGTTGCCCATTGCATCCAATAAACTTTGGTTTAGCATTTATCAAATACGTTCTAGAAAATGACAGGTACTGTAGAAGCTGATTCGTTGCTATGAACTTATTTCCTTACTTCATACATCAACCCCATAGTGTTTACAGCATCTGTCTAACAACATCTATATACAAGGTCAGAAAAAAATCAAAACAAACAAGTTATGTTAATATTACAATGAATTACTACTAGAAACTCATATATGACAGCGTCTCTTTATTGTATTTTTACGTATTACGTTAATGAAACAATTACAAAAAAAAAAACGTTTTGACAGAAACAAAAAACAAATAGACTGTAATGTCATTTATTTTATACATTTTATTTTTGTTTTGTTGGCTAATTGACACAGAAATACATTCGTTAGAAGTGAGGGACCATGCTAGAAATGACTTTTCTGCTATTGCATGGATGCACCCTAATGCTGGGTACACACCTACAGATACATCTGCATATCAATTGATCTGCATATATATCTAAAGCCGGAACGGGCAGTGTGCTGTGCATACACACTGCCCAGTCCGTCGGGGACTGACATCATGAACTGGGCGGGCATTTACACACGCCCGTTCAGTTCAGCTGTCAGTCACCGCCACCTGCTGCAGCTTGTGTATGGGCGGGCGGCTGACCGCCCGAACACACTCACCGACGTACCACTATATCTAACGATATATTGGCCATTGGCAGTGTAGCAGGGCTGATGTGATATGTCTGTGAACAACGGAGTTCACAGACATATCGCTCGTATACACTGGCCAAAGGACTTGCGATATATTGGCCGTTCAAGAGAATGGCCGATATATAGGCCAGTGTATATGCACTTTAAGCGCCTTGAGTACTGTTGGAGAGAGCGCGCTATATATATATATATATATATATATACACACACACACACACATATATATATATATAGTAATCTTCTTCCTCTTTTTATTATTAATAATAATAAGAATAATAATACTAATAATAATAATAATAATAATAATAATAGGCATTTATGATTAGATAAAAATAAATAAATCAGCCCCTAGGTAAGTTGGGGAGTTGAAAAAAGAGGAATGGAGGAGAATAAAATAGATACATATAAAGAGGTGAAGAGTTACGTGGCACCCCATGCCATAACTACTTACACCTCTTCCCCATATTAAAAAGCTAAGTCTGGTAGCCTTATCCTTTTCAGTTTTTAAGTAAGTGTCTGTTGGTTTTGGCAAACACCAGTTCTTCTAAAGACATGAAACACCAATGCAGACGATAAATGCAGCCCAAGTTTAAAAGTAGTTTGATTTAAGTGTGTTTAAGTTTAAGCCTTTATTTGAGTAGCTGACCTTGCTAATATGCTATGTAGATCTCTTGCCAGCTAACCCTTCGACTGTAAAGCACTGCTTCAAGCTGTGGGCAATGATCTGTAAAAGAAATGAATGAGTGGGTTTTAGCAGCCAGGATCTGCAGCCTAGTATCTGTATCTGACAGCTGTCACCCTCTCTACTGAGGCCAAACCCTAGCCCTTCATTTAAAAGCAGACTGGCTGATCAGATTACTGGGACAGTGTGTCAAAAGTAACTGCACACAACTAAAAAGACTGAAAGTCAACCTAAAAATAGATATACTGACTGTCTTTTTGGACATCTTGAAAGATCTGATTTGCAATTAGAGTAATATGTTTGCCAATGGTAAAATGAGACAGTGCAGTCTAAATGTGGATATTGGCCAATATCAATATGCGTTTCTGCAGACGAATTTGATTCCCCAGCCCTAACTAATTCTACTGGGATTTGCAAGCAAGAAGGAAACCCTTGTTATGTGAATAACTAAATAATCCCACAGGCATCACTTATGCTAAAATAAAGACAGAGCTTCTTTATTTTATATCTATTATATATGTCAAGCAAGCTTCCTCCAGAACAGCTGTGAAAGCACTGAGACAGGAATGCAGAAGAAAGTTATCTATAGGATGTAACAAGAGCAAAGCTTACTTACTGGGCACCAATGAGTTATAAATGACCTGACAGACTTATTAGAGTATGTACCAGCTTTTCCAAGAAGTATTTCTCTCTCTTCAAAGCAGCACTGATGAAATTATTGGCATTGGACACTTGTAAACAGCTTTGAATACCAACCATGTGGAACCATGGACATGTGCACCAAATGTGCTCCCATCACTATATTCTTGTACTGATTAGAGGAAATGTATAACAATCATACGCACTGGTTTGTAGACAAATACTGTGGAATATAAACAGCACAGTGAATAATAAAACACTCATCTGACAACTTGGCAATATTGATTTAATATACAAATACTGAAGCTGTTGTGGTTTACTTTTGACAAATGTAGCAAAGGCGATTCAATGTATATCAAACCATAAAATATTGTGAGTGTTGACTGAGGTACAAAACGACAATACAAAGCTGTACATCAGTGTCTGATTTCAGAGTGATCCAAGTTGACCTATTTGTACCAAAGAAACTAAATCTGCCCTTCAGCCCTGCCCAGTTGCAGTGTCCATCACAACTTTTTCTCCTTGCACATGCACAGCTGAATCCAAACTCAGAAGTAAGGTGATGTCTTAAGTCATCATCTTTCTTCTTACTCATCGGAGGCTGCGTGTTGGCGACTGAAGCATGATAAATACCACCACAAAAATATTTGTTACTGCCATGATGTGCAGCAAAAGGAATGTTAATTTTCTGCGGCATATTATAATTAATACTAAATGTGCCCCTGAGAGAGTTACAAGTGACTAACTATAGCTTCAGTAAATCAACCAAATGTAACCTTAACCCTAACCCTACCTTGTACAATACATTGCCAAAAAGAAAACTATTGCATATAGAAATCCCATATTTAGAAAGTGTTAGTTGAAAAATGCATACAGAAGAGTTGTCCATCAGCAATTACTTTAACACATTGAGCCTCATTCAGAGATGAACACAGTCTTTGAACGCATGTGAAGGCAAAAGATCACACACTGCCAACATTGTAGATTTGAGTGCTGCATCTGAAGATGCACCATCGGATCACCATCGCAAACATCGGTCGCAGCATCGGCTATCTGGGTATCCATAAGGTTACTCAGAATGGCTGCTTCATCTCCACTGCCGAGACCAGTAAATCTTCATCTGAAAATACAGACACTGGCCTTTGTACTCCCACAAAACTGAGGCAACATGCCCTTTTTTTGGGAAATGGTCCCCTCATTGCCTACAAATGGCTGCAGTATGATTGGCTTAGGAGGCACTGCGAGGGATCTTGCAGAACAGGTTCTGCACATGTGCAGATCAACAACCATCAGAGATGTACACAGAACATCGTGTTTGCATAACCTCTGAATCAGGCCCATTGCCATTTCTCTGACAAAGTTGACAGTACAGTAAGTCAGATGACATACTGTACATGTGAGGAACTTAATTCACAGTAAAATGCTATGGTAATTATCTAACACTGGATGTTTATCAGCTCAGTACGTAATGAAAAGCCACACAGGAAAAAGGCTATTTATGTAACATCTCATGATATGTAGAGTTCACAAACTGTAGCATTGCACCAGACATCATCAAGGGGTAGCTTAGAGGTGTGACTTTACATTTTTAGTGGTAAATGCTCAAGTTGTATCACCTTACTTATAGACAATCTAATAATATAAGTGTTAAACATACCACATAACATTTTTTATATAAATACATCTGTACATTTTCCCTGTAATAATGGCAATGTAAACTTCTTTACTACAGTAGTGAAAGTGGGGATTTCGATTTACTTTTTATATATATATATATATATATATATATACACACACACACACACACACACACACACACACACACACACACACACACACACACACACAGACCTATGCATCCATATACTTTGTGCAGTATGGAAATCTGTGTCTTAAACCAAAACAGACTTACAATCAACTCCAAATAGTCCCATATATGTAATTTTGTGTCTTTGGTAAGGGAGTAATGTTATGTGGAGAATGATAACCTTGCTTCAGTAAGGCAAACATGTTTATTAACACAGTGGTGTAACAAATCCAGGATAGACTGAAGAAAACTTAAAGTATGGGTGCATATATTTAATGGTACTGTCTAGATCTCAATTCTTTGCTTGCCAGAGACTTTTGCTCAATTTGTGCATAACATTGCTTAGATGAATTGTGAGTTCTTGAACAGAAAGCTACTCATTTTCTTAATGACGCATGAATTTGTATCAGTACTTCTACAAGACCATAGCTACTTGCATCAGTACTGACCTTTGTAAGCCTATTGAGTAATAAAACTATGAAATTGGTGAAATAGTACATTGGAAGTAGACATTTTATGAACCCAATTAAAGATTCTGAATTTGGCAAAATGTGACCTTAAATATTTTCAGAACTTCATCTAAACCATAAAAATAAAGAAAAAACAATATATTCAACAACACACAAAAGGATCTCCTTTTTCATTCACTTATTCAACAGAAATAAACTAACATTACATTTCTTTATCGGAAAAAGTATGCAAACCTCTAGGATTATTGGTTTATTTAAGGGTATAATTAGATTCAGGAGTGTCAATCAATGGGCTGACAATCAAGTGTGAGTTTGGGTTGCCCTGCTCTATTTTATAAACATAAACTACAAAGGTCAGGTCTTCATCAGATGAGTTGTGAATACATGCCATGCTTTGATCAAATGTTGACCTAAAAAAACGTTGTCAATGCTTATCAAGCTGGAAAAAAATATTTCTAAAGACTTTGGCCTTCACAAATCCACTGGAAGGAAAATGAAAACTCATGCATGTTAACCGTTTCCTACAAAAAACACCTGGATGAGTCAGAAAACTGCTGGAAGAATGTTCTGCAATCAGAAGTAAATGTTTTGCCTTAAATGAAAAATTTTATAGTTGGAGAAAATCAAACACTGCATTCTAACATACAGTAAAGGTAGGTACACATGGCAGCTGATTGGGGTAAACTCTCCCGATCATCCATCCATGTATCCTCAGCATGGCCCCCTTTCAACTGCCTGTGAGCACCACACACACGGTGCAGACATAGCACAGTTTGTATGAAGCTTCTACGGGCTTTTATGTGATCGGATATTCAAACCTTTAAAAATTAAACAGGACATAAGATTTGAACATTCGATCCCGGCCGTTGTAGATGCGTTGCAAGCCATTTATCGGCTTATGCTCCTGCATCAGCACAGTGTACACACAGATACAGTCACTTTGCTGATCCTTCAATATCGGATGTAAATTGAAGGATCGGCATAATGATTGTATCCATGTGTACCCAGAACTTCATCCCAATAAAACCAAAAGTAATACTGTGGTGGGAGTATGGTATGGTTTGGGGTTAATTTGCTACCATAAGACCAGAATGAATTGCCATCACTGATGGAACACAGAGTTCTGTATTGTATCAGCATATCCTATAGAAGAATGGCATCTGGTAGTGACCTGAAGTCCAAAAAAAGGCAAATTTTTCATCAAGATAACAATCCTAAACACAAAGTCAGTCTACAGCAGAATGGTTATCGTAGAGATTCCCATACGCTTCAATTTAATTATATCTGAAAAGTGCTTCATAATGTTTAAATATTCAATCAGTCCTATAATATTGGATGAGAAATATAAAGTTTGCACAATAAAAACAAATAGTGATTGCCCACCCAACAGTAGGCCCCACTTTGAGAATGTGGAGGAAATTAAAGAGTAAGGTGAACATTTTACCACCGGTATCACGGATGACCCCCATTGTACATAACCCGGACTTTGATCCGGGCACCTCACATAGGGCCGCTGCACCTTGGAAAGCGGCTGGAATTACTAGGATTGGCGACTTGCTTCTAGAGGGTTCCTTTAAGCCCTTCGTGAGTTTAACAGCTGACTCTGTTCTTACTGAATTGGACTATTGGTTCTATGCCCAAGTATGGCACTTCATCTCCTCTTTCAAGATGAATCTTAGGGAGCCAACTATGTTTGAAAAGCTTTGCGTACAATCGCTCTCTCCCACCCACATCCTGTCTAATATATATAATATTCTAATCTCCGTAACATTACCTCCCACCTCAATTTACCAAGTTCATTGGGATAGAGATTTTTCTCTTAAAGGAATTGTTATTGACTGGGATATAGCCTACCAGGCTATTAGTGCATGCTCGTCCAGTATGGATGTAGTGGAGACCCAATTTAAATTACTATCCAGGTGGTACCGCTGCCCTACCATAGTACATAAGTATTGCCTCGGTGTATCTCCCTTGTGCTGGAGATGTCATGAGCAGCAGGGGACCTTGATTCATATTTGGTGGGACTGTCCCAGGATCAGACACTTCTGGGACGGAATTAAAAAATTAGCATCGGAAATCTTGGGTTATCCTATCACCCTGGGTCCGGACTTCTGGCTGCTATCCCATTCAAAGATACCCATCTCTCTCTACAAAAAGTCTTTGCTTAGACATATGAATAATGCAGTTAGAGCTGTGGTGCCAACTCGTTGGCGTTCCTTGACGCCACCTACCTTATGGGACTGGTGTCAACGATTAGATTTCTACATGGCAATGGACGAAATTTACTTCTTGTCACCCAAAAAGCGTGGAAAATTTACAGCTACGTGGCATGATTGGATGGAGTTTAAACTGACTGCCCCCTATAGAGCCTTGGCGCCAGTTTCACTCGAACTGATTTGCACTTTTTTTCCTTTTTCTTTTTGTGTCTCCTCTACTCCCTCACATGGGGTCTCGATGTGACTGGCCCGGCCAACTTTAGCTCCTACGAAGATATCTACACCTCTTTTCATTAGGAATTCACTTTGATGCCACAATACCTTCGCTAACCAGACTTTTACTCCTCTTCTCTCTTGTCCTTTCTCTCCTTCCTACCTTTTACTCTCTCTCTTCTTTATTCCTCTATGCACAAAGATTCATTTTTCAATACTTCAAATAGTTGACTTATTTTCTGTACACTGTTTGCATAACATACCTTCGTACAACCATATACGTATCATCATAATATCTAGAATTTGTATGGAATGTTTTGTTTTTCTTGTGGTCGTGTATGATGCATGCCCTTTCTCAGTATTTGTTTGTTCTATACATTGTGTTAGACTTGCATTTGATACATATTTTCTATGCACACTGTTGGTATTTCCATGCAGCTTAAAATTGAAGCGAAAATAAAGAATTTATTAAAAAAAAAAACATATAGTGAAGAAAATGTAAAGTTTACAACTCTTCAAAATGTCATTAAATTGGGGACAGTGTATGTTCATCGATAGAAATTAGTGTAGGTTTAAATTGTTTTCATTTTTTATTAACTATCAACTATTTAAAAAATAGACTTGGCTAGAAACAAAATAGGTGTGATCAGTTATACTCAATTTTAACATGTCCCTGCCGGTAGTCCTTATAATCTGAGCTTTATATATGTAAAGCGGTAGCAACTATAGCCTCTGCCAGTGATCAGACATCTACAGTATGTAAATATATGCCTGTATTCTGTGGTGCATATGTCTATGCAATAGCACCATCTCCAGACCCTAACTTGTGAGAGCAGCTGTCATCAATATTATCTGCAATGCACCAGCCCCATCCTTGTTGCAGGTGATCCCACTGAAATCATACAGATCTCTGCATGGCTTCAACGCTGAATAGACAGCAAATGCCCTGTTGCCACACAGTAACGCCCTTTGATCTGTATATGACAAGCAATCAAGATGCAGCCTCTGATATTAGATGGCTTTTCCCAACTTACTTCAACCCTGTCTACTATTTCTCCAGCCAAGTGTTGCAAACTCATGGATGGCTATTGTGGATACTGACAAATACTTTAGGATTGGCTGATACCCAGAACAGAGTCATGGAGTCAAATGTTGCCGGATGTTTTCACCAAGGATCCCCACTTGGAGGTTTGGGTTTCACTACACCTGACACAGAGGTCTCAGTCCTCTTTCTGGGTTCCAACATATGGGGGCTTGTATATATTGGCACTGGAACAGATTATTTGGAGTGAAAATTGTAGCTATTGAAATGTTCTTGTGATTTTTCTGTGCGTTCCTGTGTCCACATTTCCATCTTTTGTGATTGAAGTAGAGAGAGATCTAAGAATGTTATCTGTGTTTGTCTGATATCAGATGTTGCTTTCAGGTTCAGCATATCTGTTTTAGTTTGTCAATAAATTATTTCAGATTTTTCTCCTTTTCTCTCTCCCAAATTATCATCACGTCATCTCTGTATCTAAACCATATAATTTTACTTGTCCATTGTAATGTATATTTTTGTTTGTGAAGGCACAATACTTTCTCCCACCATGTGAGGTGTGAATTTGCATATGTGGGGGCACATGTGGTCCCCACAGCTGTACCTCGAACCTGCTGAAAAACTAATACAAAATTATTTTTTGTGAGAGAGAATTGTGAACATTATATTAGGAAGTTATTACACTCATTATGGTGCCCTTTACAAAAGCATATGATCACTTTTTTTCCTGCTTCATGGATGAAGCTTGTGTAAAGTGACTCCACTTCAGATATGCTTAACCATATTCTGGGATCTTGCATTGAGAATGTTCATGATATCCCTTACATGCATAGGTGTTGGAATGGGGATGACATGGTCCCCTCAAATATTTGAGAGGTGCTATTCAATGCAGTTGGAAGAGCAGTGCTCTGCACTGCCTCCCTTACATAGTACAGAGCCAGAGCCAGTGGGCACTAGGACCAACCAAGACTCTCACAGCAAGTGAATCCTGCTACAGGCACTACTGCACATGTAAGGTCATTCAAAGTCATTCTTCTCTGATCTACCCCAGGTTCCCTGGGCCCTGCTGCATTTTTTTGTGGCTCCAATTAGAACTTAGTTGCATAATTCTTAATTGCATTGATTAGCACCATCTGAAAGATGGAGATGGGATAATTTAAACACCCTTTGCAGTGAAACCAAGTTGTTTCACCAGCAGCAGTGATGAACTAGGTGATCTATGTTTATTACACAAGAAAGGGATTTACGCTTACAGAAATAGCCAGCAATATTCACTTAATTATTGATTTATACCCCTGCCACTATATATAGCACCACTTAGGTTCCCAAGCACCTTATTGACCTTACATTGAGTTTAGAACCTGATGGTGAATTATGTACCAGATGCATTACAATGCCCAGAAAACCCTGTATGCTCAAGACTGCTATTGTATTTCATTCTGTTTACCCCTGCATCAGATAGGAGGTGTGGCCGGTTACTGTAGCTACCCCTGTGGGGATGACCTTTAGTGATTTAGGGGCACTAAAATGATATCTTGCCCCCCCAGCCTATAAACCTTCTGATGCCTCTGCTTACATGCGATGGTAATTCTGTCATATATTGGTGAATATGTTGGTCTGCCATTTTACTTGCTCACTCAGTAAGGCACCCAATGGGAATTCCGGGTGAGCAGGTTTTATTTTGTGAACTTGGGGGAGGACATAAACAGTTGGTTTTTTTTTTGGTTCTTTACTTTTAGGATGTTACGTTCTGTGCAGTGGCGGATCCAGGGGAGGGGCACACAGGCCCGTGCCCCCCCTGTCATTTCTAGCACTTTTTTTTCTCCCAAAGGTGAGCAGCAGCAACAACACGCTGCTTTCTCCATCAGTAATATTAGAGCCGAGCCGCGGCACTAAACAGCAGATCTAGAGCTCTCTATTCAGTGTAATAACAGGAGGTGACTGAGGGGGAGCTGTTGCGCTCATCCTAGTGCAGCAACGACCTGCTCCCCTGCTACTGTACTGCGGAGCATCCTGTCTTCTCTGCCCCTACACTACAGTGGCAGTCTGGAGGAGCCTCTCATAGCCACAGTCGGTGATGTGTGGAGCAGTGACTGTGGTGAGTCATCAGATCTAATGCAAGTCAGTCTAGTGAGAGAGTGTGAAGCTTTTGGTAGGGCAGGAAGTAGGTCTGACTGAAAAACGTGACAGTCTGTAGTTAGTGTGTGTCTTCTGTGTGTGTGTGTGTGTGTGTGTGTGGGGGGTGGGGGGTGGGGTGGTGGTGGTGGTAGGTAGGGTAGTGGCAGTCTGTCTGTAGTTAGAGTGTGGGTCTGGGGGAACTAGAAGTGACAGTCTGCAGTTAGTGTGTGTCTTGTGTGTGTGTGTGTGTGTGTGTGTGTGTGTGTGTGTGTGTGTGTGTATATAGTTAGAGTGTGGGTCTGGGGGAAGTGACAGTCTGCAGTTAGTGTGTGTCTTCTGTGTGTGTGTGTGTGGGGGGGGGGGGTGGTAGGTAGGGTAGTGGCAGTCTGTAGTTAGAGTGTGGGTCTGGGGGAAGTGACAGTCTGCAGTTAGTGTGTGTCTGAGTGGTGGGGGAGTCAGTTTTCAGTACAAGTGTTTGTGTGGGGGTAAGAGCAGACCTAGTGAGTGCATGGGAGGGGGTAGTTTGCTGTTTGAATGAGTGTTTGTGTTGGGGGGGGGGGTGTACCACGTTGGAAATATGCCTTTACCTATACAACACATTGTAAATGCATGTGGGTGGTCTCAATATATGTGAGTGTATAGTGTTCACTCTAGCCTTTCGCGGGGCCCTGCGCTCTGCCCCTTTTCTGAGTGTCAGAATGCGTCCTGCCCATTTGTGCACGCCCTGCCACCCTGCTGATTACTAAAGGTCTGCCGCACCGGGCCGCACTGAAACTCCTGCCGCCGCACTGCCACTCCTCTCGCAGCGCTGTCACTCCTCCCCGCTACGCTGCCGCTGCTCCCGCCGTGCTGCCACGCCTCCCTTCCGCTGCCTCAGGCTTGTTACGTGCTGCCAGTTTAATTCCGAAGTGTCTCAATCAGGTTTATATAGCAACACGTGCTGCCAGTTTAATTCTTAAAGTGTCTCAATAGGGTTTATATAGCAATATGTGCTGCCAGTTTTATCTGAAGTGTCTCACTAGGGTTTATATAGCAACATGCGCTGCCAGTTTATTTCTTAAAGTGTCTCAATAGGGTTTATATAGCAATATGTGCTGCCAGTTTTTTCTGAAGTGTCTCAATAGGGTTTATATAGCAACATGTGCTGCCAGTTTAATTCTGAAGTGTCTCAATAGGATTTATATAGTTTAATAAACTATATAAACCCTATTGAGACACTTCAGAAATAAACTTTCAGCACATGAATGCTATATAAACCATTCTGGGACACCTTCGCTTCAATCTGACGGCACATTTACATTTAATTTGCTGTCAGATTGAAGCGAAGGTGTCCCAGGATAGTTCATAAGATACAATGTGCTGCCAGTTTAAGACACCTGCATACATATTACAATATGTACATCATTTTGCCCTTTTAAATTAAAATGTGCCCTCCCGAATCAAAAATGTGCCCTCCCCAAGGTCAGCACCCTGCCCTAAAAAAATCCTAGAGTGAACACTAAGTGTGTGTGTGTGTGTGTATGTATATATATATATATATATATGAGAGAGATAGATAGATAGATAGATAGATAGATATCCCATCCAGGAACGGCACTTGGAGACAAATAATAGCCAGCTTGAAGTACCGTATATTTGGCTATTATTTGTCTCTGAGTGCGGTTCCTGGATGGCATTTACATGTTATATGTTCGAGTACTGGAGCAGATTGAATTATTGGAGAGTGGCAGCAGTTTGAGGATTATATATATATATATATATATATATATATATATGTACTGCGTGTGTGTGTGTGTGTGTGTGTGTGTGTGTGTGTGTGTGTATATATATATTTTAATATATAACATTTATACATACAGTACTTATATGGAAACCCCCTTAAAAAAAACCTGTGTTTGACCTCGGAAGGTGCTGCAGGGAGGGAGAGTGCTGTGGAGTTGACACTGAAGGCGCTGTGGTTGGGAGAGTATGACTGTACTGATGACATCGAAGGGGCTGTGAGAGTGCTATGGTGTGGACATTGAAGGGACTGGTGGGGTAGGGGGTATTGTGGTTATTGAAGGGGAGGTTATTGAAGGGGGAGTGCTGTGAGCTGGACATTTCTTTTTAACTATGCTGTCTCCATTTTATTTTTACAACTGACTATAATGCACAGGCTGTGGAGAGGAGCCAGGCCCCCATTACTTGGAACAGTCATCCGGAAAGGATTGGTCATCGACTAGAAGACAAAAGACCCACTGCATGGCAAGAAGGTAAGTGGAATGGCCTTGTTTTTTGTGTGTACCTCCCAGTGTGACTATAACGAGAGGTGGGGTTAATCGGGATTGCATATCTTGCGCGGCCATGCCCCTTCTAGTGAGTCCACCCCCCTTTTCTGTGAGCACGCGCGCTGAAGGTGCGTGCAAATACAACTGATACCACAGACATTCTCCTCTTCCCCTGTCATGGTGCCCCCCCTTTCATTTTTTTCTGGATCCGCCCCTGGTTCTGTGTTTTAAATTATTCCTTCCTTGTATGATTTACTTATTAGTAAATATTTTGTCACTATTCTAAGTAGCTTTTCTACCTTTCATTTGTGAAAACACAGGACACAGGCAGTGTCTATTTTGTAGTACCAAATCCTTAATGGGTAACTCAAACTATGCTACCACTGAGAACACATCATTTTCACATAATAAACTTGACTTATTGCGTTATAGATTCTGTGCCCCACATGTATTAGGTACTGTATTAACACCATGCCTTATGGTTACTTTAATAGATTTAGTTATATATAATTTGAGTGTTAACAAACTGTAGAGATTATGGGTTTATCAGGGCATATTGCAAATTATGATCTTTTTATGTTCTGTTCTAATTCTACACACACTCAAAAAAGATGCAGCCCTGGATCACCATTGCAACCATTGGTCGCAGCTTTGGCCATCTGAGTAACCCTAAGATTACTCAGAATGGCCGCCACATCTCCAAGGCCAAGTCCAGTAAATCTGCTTTGGAAGATGCAAACACTGGTCTCGGCCCCTGTCTCCTCCCTCAGATGGCAGCAGCCTGTCAATCAGGCTGCAGTGTCCAGCAAATGCACACCATGGCCCTGACTCAAGAACAGTCCCTAAACCATCACTCAGTTGGACTAAAGTCTTGATAAGCGTTAACAAGTTTTGGAACTCAGAACACATTTCTTTCTAAAATTTAATTTTTTTACCAAAATTGTCCTTGAAGATGCTGGTTATTTGGATTAAATTCTATGAAAAAACATCATCAGGATACAACAAAAATGTAATTTAAAAAAAGTATTAACAGCATACAAAAGTTGCTTTTAATCTCAATACTTGCAAGTCATTTGGGCCTAACAGATTAGTAGATGTAATTTAAAGGTTCTAATTTAATTTGTATTTTTGAAAAACGAATGTACACGTACATACTGTATGTCTTTGTGCTATTGTTTAGACTATATATGGCTGAAAGAAATCAGGCTTGCTGCAACTTTCCATCAAGTAAAGGTAAAGTGCAATAATAATAATAATAATAATAATAATAATAATAATACTACACCTCCTACTTACATTACAACAGGGTTATCTACAATGTTTGACAGATAATAATAAGACTTAACTTTGAATCTTAAATCATAGCAGATGAATAGCCAACAAGGTTCTGAACAATCTAGGCATTCATTCAGCTTTCTCTACAGATGTTGTTTTCTTTAGGACTTTGCTTTGCTCTCTGAGTGAAGCCTTCCACAATTCTAATCTTTATCCTTGAACTATCACCAACTGTACATTCTTTCTGGCTTTTGTTGTCACAGTCTTTGCAGCAAGCCATGTCTAATAGTTGAAACAAATCACATTGCATTCCTAAACCCTGTCAGTCTTTCTCCAGCTGTTAAAGATGGATGAAATATGGATATTTTCATTGGAAAATATTAGACTTGACATCAGTGCAACATTTACCAATTTATTCTCTATCTAGTAAAAGAGTTGTACTTTTGACAAAAGGAAACTCTATTTAAGTGAATATTACTAAGTATTAGGGTGTGTACAGAAGGTGAGATATTTTCTTTCGATTTTGACGATATAGTCAAAATCGCAAGAAAAGTTAGTGCAGATTGAAAGGTGAAAGTCACCTTGCGATCCCGATTCGATCCCGATGCGCGGCCCCGCCAGGTCGGCATTGCAAGAAAAGATAGACTGTGCAGGCAAGTCAATCCTTGCTAGATCGGTGTACTATCTAGTTCATCTCACATGTCAATGACATCTCACATAAGCCAAAATCTCACATAAGCCAAAAATTGTAAGAACACATAGGCCCTCATTCCGAGTTGTTCGCTCGCAAGCTGCTTTTAGCAGCATTGCACACGCTAAGCCGCCGCCTACTGGGAGTGAATCTTAGCTTAGCAAAATTGCGAACGAAAGATTCTCACAATTGCGAATAGAAATTTCTAAGCAGTTTCTGAGTAGCTCGACACTTACTCTGCCACTGCGATCAGTTCCGTCAGTTTCGTTCCTGGTTTGACGTCACAAACACACCCAGCGTTCGCCCAGACACTCCCCCGTTTCTCCAGACACTCCCGCGTTTTTCCCAGAAACGGTAGCGTTTTTTCACACACTACCATAAAACGGTCAGTTTCCGCCCAGAAACACCCACTTCCTGTCAATCACACAATGATCACCAGAACGAAGAAAAAACCTCGTAATGCCGTGAGTAAAATACCAAACTTCTTAGCAAATTTACTTGGCGCAGTCGCAGTGCAAACATTGCGCATGCGCAGTTTGCGGAAAATCGCTGCGATGCAATGAAAAAGAACGAGCGAACAACTCGGAATGAGGGCCATAGTCTATATCTCAAGAAAAGTTAGTCAAAATCGGTGGTGCTGGGCTCCGGGGAGTTCAAGGGAAATCGCAAGTGAAATCGGGCATAGCAAGGATCTCACCGTGTGTACACACCTTATATATGATTAAATAGGATTGATTAATACAGTCCCATGTTTAATACAGAATTATATCATAGCAGTAGTTCTGGAAAATTTGAACTGTTGGGGGGTTAAGAAACATTGTATTATAACAAGTATTGTATCGAGTAAGTTGTGGGAGACTCCCAATTTTTCAGGCAGTCCCCTGCACCCATGAAGGATGGGCGCATCTCCTGCATCCCACCTGCTTCCTAGTGAAGCCGGCAGGTAAAGGAGATCAACAGAGGAATCCCAGTGCCGAATGGAGGGATTGGCTTAAAACATGCAAATTCGACCCACAAATCATTATGGGGGTGGGGCCTAGTGATGTGACAACCTGGCCCTGTTCCCCACAGTGCCAAGCAGCATACGCTCTTCAGGCTCTCACGCAGAGGAGATGAGAGAAGAAGGTAAGTATGATGTGTGTGTGTGTGTGTGTGTGTTTGTGTGTGTGTGTGTGTGTGGGGGGGGGGGGTTAAGAGCAATATAACAAGGTGGAGCCTATTTATGACACACTTTTTGCTGATAAGTCACATTAATTTAATTTCCCCATCGGTACTGCAGCAGGTATCAGCGATATTGCTGATATCTCCTATTTCCAATCCTAAATGCAGAAGACATAGACGTCTATGCGGACAGCAATCTGGCTAAATTCATCAAGCTCATAGGGGTAGATGTACTAACTACTAAGCCATGAAAAGTGATACATTTCACGGTGAAGTACCAGCCAATCAGCTTCTAAATGCCATGTTACAGTCTGGGTTTAAAAAATGACAGTTAAGAGCTGATTGGTTGGTACTTTATCATTGTGAAATGTCTCACTCTTCAAAACTGAGTACATCTGGCCCATAAAATCTACGATTTTTGGAGCTTGCCTACAGACAACTACCACCTTCTTTTGGTTTGTTAGTAATTGGGCAAAACAATGTTGCACTGCAGCTGGGGCAGATGTAACATGTGCAGAAAAAGATTTGGGTGGGATGTGTTCAAACTGAAATCTTAATTGCAGTGTAAAAATATAGCTGCCAGTATTTGCTCTGCACAGAAACAAAATAACCCACCAAAATCTAACTCTCTCTGCAAATGTCACATCTGTCCCACCTGCCGTGCAACATGGGGGCTAATTCAGACCTGATCGGTGCTGTGCGTGTTCGCACAACAGCGATCAGGCCTGAACTGCGCATGCGGCGGTGCTGTAGCGCACCAGCGCATACCAGACAGCCAACGGCTGTCTTTAGCTAGCGATCATCTCTGCCTGATTGACAGGCAGAGGCGGTCGCTGGGTAGGAGGGAGCGGGACGGTGGTGTGAAGCCGCCATTTAAGGGGTGCGGTGCGGCCAGCGCAGGCGTGGCCGGACCGTTGGGGGGGGGGCACGTCGGCTGCGTGACGTCACATGCAGCCACTGCAACCCGGGCAGTGACGAGTAGCTCTCGGCCAGCGCGAAGGAGCTGCGCTGGCTGGGAGCTACTCCTGAAGTACAAAAGCATTGCCGCTGTGCGATGCTTTTGCACTTCTGCGACGGGGCAGGGACTGACATGCGGGGCGGGCTAGCCCTATGCTGGGCGTCCCCCCGCATGTCAGTGTGACTGATCGTAGCTGCGCTAAATTTAGCACAGGTATGATCAACTCTGAATCACCCCCATGGTTTTGTCCAATTGCTAACAAACCTGAATGAGGTCCTTTATTACAAGAGGGATCATGGGCCTTTTGATCCCTCTCTGGTAATGGCAGATTGGCGGGTGCACCTTCCCAGTTGCAATGAGAATTCCGGCCTGAGAAGGAAAGTGATCACATAAGCGTTCACTTTACATTTTACACTTCACAGTGACAGGCTCCTATCAAAGCCTTTGCTCATGCATGTATCTTTGTATATATTATATATTTCTTATTGCTGAAATGCTACAGATGGATTTATGCAGGCACTGATAAATATGCCTCAGAGTGGAAAAAGTCTTTTAAAAATAAATCTCAAAATGTGGGAAAAAATACAGTAGCACAATTAGGATACAGCCATCCTCTGACTTATAAATACAGCATGAGCGGCGTGATATGTAAAAACCTTAGCAAAGAATTGGTTTGTGTAGAAGGGCAGATTTCTGAAACTCCCAGGGATTTTCGCTCCTGGCAACACCTTCGGCTTTAGCTAAGCAGGTGTAAAAAGTACAACATCCTTGAAACTGCAGCACAGCTAGTACATGGCACATATATCTTTGAGGATTTCACTAAGTCTACGAGGGATCTTTTGCTTTTCCACCTATTGACATGTACAAAGCAGTTTAAATGATGCATGAGAGGCCTCAGGCACATGCAGTTCACAAAACATAACTCTGGTCAACAAGGGAATTTAAGCTGACCAACTCTACTTATTGTATCTGACAGTGAAAGACAGCTTTTGCTAAGGCAGTACCATAAATGCAGAGCGAAGACGACAGCATTACTGCTGCAGGATACTCTATGCAGATCACTAGACCTAAAATGTTTCCAGTTGTGTTTCTTAGTTACTAAGAACCCAATTCAGTAAGCATTGCAAATTCTGCTTTTTAGCAGAATTTGCAATCCTTTGCCTCGCATGCTGGGGCCCGCCCATCGCAGAACAAGGCCGCCCAGCATGCTGACCGCCTTTCCCCTAATCTGCGACCCACAGTAATTGCGATCGCGCCACAAATAGTGCTTGGTCGCAGAAATTAGGGAAGTCTCCTGCTGGCTGCGATGGCCATCTTTTTGATCGGAGCTGCTGCGTGTGACATCATGAAGCCACGCCGATCACGCCACGCTCCCCGTTTGCGCCACCATACTACATTTCCCTGCCGCCGCCCCCGCAATGCTCAGTCTCCGCCTTGGAAATGGAGCATTGCCGCCTCCCTCCAGCCCCGGGCGCATGCACAGGACAGGCGCTGCGCATACGTCCACCAGGCAAACACAGAAATTCCAGGTGGATCGTGATTTGCGTTCCAAACTGAATTAGGTCCTAAGAGGTCTATTTACAAACAGGCTGCGATCGCTTGCGCAGCCGTGCTATGCAAATAAAGTTTGTGCAAAAGTAGACTAGGGCTAGACGTACTTACCTTGTGCAATCACTTCAGCGTGACAGGTCCAGTAATTGATGTCAGACATCTGCCCTCCAAACGCCTCGACATGCCTGCGTTCGGATCTCCACGCACCGAAAACGGTCAGTGGACGCCCGGATCCACCTGCCTTCTGTCAATCTTCTTGTGGTCGCCGCTGCAACCGCTTTCTTCACTGGAGGCATCTGTCACCGGGCAATGATGCGCCTGCACTATGCAGCCGCAGCGCTTGTGCAGTTCTGACCCGATCGCAATGCTGCGAAGAAGCACAGCGTGCGATCGGGTCGGAATGACCCCCATGGTTTTGCCCAACTGCTAACAAATTTGCTGCTGTGATCAGGTCTCAATTACACCCTATCTACACATCTATACATCATGGACATGCACTGAGGTAAATGGCTCAGGAGGCACTGGTTAGTACCAAAGTCAGATTTACACAAACTATATTGGTCCAAAGGTTCATGTGGGCATTATACACAGGTGCAGCAGTGTATACTGCTGGAAATTTGGTGAAATTTGATCAGAGATGTGCAGAAAAGGTAATCAGGGGAGGCACTGCCTCACCTGCCATAGACTTTTTACTCCAGAGTTTTGACTATAAAAATGATTACAATAATACAAAGTAGATATTTATAATATTTTCTGTATTGTCATATACTTTATATAGTCAAAAGTTTGTCATATACTGGAGTATGATAGGAAAGGCTCAGGCTCACCTCACCGCACGTCACTGCTATAGAAATAATAAAACTGTAAGGGTTGTTTCTGTTCATAGCAATTTTTTGAGAAATATACTTCTGAGGACTGTTTATGAGCTATGGGGGCAAAAAAAAAAAAAGTTTCTGAATTTTTGTCTGCCTGTACATCACGCAAAAACTACTGGATGAATTTGGATTGTGTTTTCACTATTGTATAGCTTAGTGTCATAGAAAGAAACTGAGCGATGTATGTATGACTTCGATGTGACATCAGAGAGAGGAGCAATAAAGGAAAAACCAGATGCTGACACCTGATGCACTGAAAGTTGGTGTTTTGATCATACATCTGCAGAACTTGACTCCGCCCGAGTTTTGGAAATGAACCCAACTTAAAGTGACTGCTCTGCAGAGGATTAACGGGATGTGGCAAAGGTGAGACTGTGTTTTTATCACATATACCCCTTATCCCCAACAATTTTCCTTTCAATTCAAGTGCCTGTAGTTTCCTCTAAGCACCTGAATCTCAATGACAATCAACATGTCACAGGGGCAAACAATGCGGGCTTCAGGCGTAAGGACCAGCTGCGTCTCCCATGGGCAGCTTAACATGGCTTGCTAACAAGTTAGTAGCCACAAGCATCCTTTTGTGTTAATCCCTGAAGGAATCGTGCAAATATGGGAGGCGATTCAGACCTTATCGTAGATGTGCTAAAAATAGCACATCTATGATCAGTTCTCTGACATGCGGGGGGACGCCCAGCACAGGGCTAGTCCACCCCACATGTCAGGGCCTCTTCCCCCTCACGCAGCTGCCACGACCCTCCACCGTAACGGTCTGGACATGCCTGCGCTGTCCATACCATTCCCCACCAACGGCGTTCTAAAGCCATTGGCATGCCCCATGACCGCCTCTGCCTGTCAATCAGGGAGAGGCTATTGCAGCAGTGAGATGCATTCGCACTAGACACAGGGCATCAGGCTGTGATTGCTGCCGCTGCTGTGATCGGTTCTGAGTTAGGCCCCTTGTTTGCAATGACATTTTGTGATTAATGTGTACAATTTAAAATATACATCACACTATTAGATGGCAATACTGTCTTTGTAAAATTAGTTCAGCTGACCAATAACAGACATCTACATGAATAAAGCTGCTGCCAAATACTAGTAATAAAATATAATCATTCAAAGAGATAGAGAAATTAAAAAAGAATAAATACATAAAATCATGGAAAGTTGTGCAGCAAGCTTGCATTTTACCAATTTTGTAATGCCCTAGGTTGTGTACTACTCGTTTGTTAATATTGTCACCTTTACGTCAATGCTAATAAATTCCTTATATTAAAATACTTAATTATATAAAGTGCTCAGATTAATAAAGATTTGGTAATCAATAATCATAATTTCAGAAACTGAAATAGCATTAATTAAAGTGAAAATGAGCCAGATAAGTTGCATTAACTTCAATTATTCAATTTAATGAAGTAGCAGTGCTTGTTAAGACTATGAGTATTTTGTATTTTGTTTTGTATTGCTGCCCACTTTCCATTTTACTACTGGCTGCTGTGTGGCATACAGTCAGGGGTAATACGTGCAGACAACGTCAGGTTTGACTGTTTGTGACAAGTCCTGTGATATAGCTTACCTCAGGGACTGAAAGGCACATCTGTGAGTAGATGTTGTAGTTGCCATCTGCACAAACTGCATTATTTAACTGCACTGGCACTGATTAACATTTTCTGTAACCTATGGTAATGGGCTCTGGGGGCCTCACTTGTCTGCTGCATAGTGGCAGCTGATGTCTTCTGTTCCATCCTTTAAAACAGGATGCTTAAATATTTAATGGAGCACATGTTCAATTGGCTATACAAACAGGCTAATCTGCAAAGCATGTGCTCAGTAACAAGCAGCCAAGCGATGCCATCAGAATTACAACATGTTCTACCACTCTGGAGGTGTAAATATTTCTAGTAAAATAGTGTAATTCAGTTGTTATTGATGGGGGCATTGGCCAGTGGTATATTCACAAAATGCCAACATAAACAAAGACTTATTCCTGTCTGAGATTTTTTCTTGGCCACGAATGATATGTCAGTAAAAACACTAGACGGCTTGTTATGCACCACCGCATGTCTCACCACACAAAATACACGTTAAAACAGATCACTTCATTCTTTTTCTGACACACAATTTTGGGGATTAAAAATATCTCTCAATATGATCAGATTAGCTTTCAAGCTCTGAAAATAGGCTTTTGGCAGTGCTTCTTTTGCTTTCTATATATAAAATGTTGTCTTTCTTGGCAGCATTGATCTCTGTGGTGTTTATGTAGGATAACTGACAGAAAATATGAAGGTGGTATAACCCATAATAATTCATGCTTTTGTTAATTCTCTAAACTGCACTGATGTATGAAAAAAATGTGATTGGTTGCTGTGGGCATGACATTCTTACTATCACTTTTAACATACAGTGCATCCGGAAAGTATTCACAGCGCTTCCCTTTTTCCACATTTTGTTATGATACAGCCTTATGCCAAAATGGAATTAATTAATTTTTCCCCTCAAAATTCTACATACAAGGGCCCTCATTCCGAGTTGATCACTCGCTAGCAGATTTTAGCAGCATTGCACACGCTAGGCCGCTGCACTCTGGGAGTGTATCTTTGCTTAGCAGAATAGCGAACGAAAGTTTGGCAGAATTGCGAATAGAAAATTCTTAGCAGTTTCTGAGTAGCTCGAGACTTACTCCTACACTGCGATCAGCTCAGCCCGTTTCGTTCCTGGTTTGACGTCACAAACACACCCTGCGTTCAGCCAGCCACTCCCCTGTTTCTCCAGACACTCCCGCGTTTTATCCTGGCACGCCTGCGTTTTTCTGCACACTCCTAGAAAACGGTCAGTTTCCGCCCAGAAACACCCACTTCCTGTCAATCACACTCCGATCACTTCAACGATGAAAATTCTTCGTTCGGACGTGAGTAAATCTACTAAGTTCTGTGCTAAAATACTTAGCGCATGCGCACTGCGTACCATGCGCATGTGCATTTTTGCCTTAATCGCTCCGTTGCGAAAATCGGCAACGAGCGAACAACTCGGAATGACCCCCAATATCCCATAATGACAACGTGAATTTTTTATTTTTTTGCAAATTTATAAAAAAATAAGAAATCACATGTACATAAGTGTTCACAGCCTTTGCCACGAAGCTTAAAATTTAGCTCAGGTGCATCCTGTTTCCACTGATCATCCTTAAGATGTTCCTACAGCTTAATTGGAGTCCACCTGTGATAAATTCAGTTGATTGGACATGATTTGGAAAGGCACACACCTGTCTATATAAGGTCCCACATTTGACAGTGCATGTCTGAGCATAAACCAAGCATGAAGTCAAAGGAATTGTCTGTAGACCTCCGAGACAGGATTGTCTCAAGGCACAAATCTGGGGTAGGATACAGAAAAATATCTGCTGCTTTGAAGGACCCAATGAGCACATTGGCCTCTATCATCTGTAAATGGAAGAAGTACGGAACCACCAGGACTCTTCCTAGAGCTTGCCAGCCGTCTAAACTGAGCGATCAGGGGAGAAGTGCCCTAGTCAGGGAGGTGGCCAAGAACCTGATGTTCACTCTGTCAGAGCTACAACATTCCTCTGTGGAGAGAGGAGAACCTTCCAGAAGGTCAACCCTCTCTGCAGCAATCCACCAATCAGGCCTCTATGGTAGAGTGGCCAGATGGAAGACACTCCTTAGTAAAAAGCACATGGCAGCCCACCTGGAGTTTGCCAAAATGCACCTGAAGGACTCTCAGACCATGAGAAACAAAATTCTATGGTCTGATGAGACAAAGATTGAACTTTTTAGCGTGAATACCAGGCGTCATGTTTGGAGGGAACCAGGCACCGCTCATCACCAGGCCAATACCATCCCTACAGTGAAGCATGGTGGTGGCAACATCATGCTGTGGGGATGTTTTTCAGCGGCAGGAACTGGGAGACTAGTCAGGATAGATGAGAGATGAATGCAGCAATGTACAGAGACATCCTGAATGAAAACCTGCTCCATAGCGCTCTTGACCTCAGACTGGGGCTATGGTTAATCTTTCAGCAGGACAACGACCCTAAGCGCACAGCAAAGATATCAATGGAGTGGCTTCAGGACAACTCTCTTAATGTCCTTGAGTGGCCCAGCCAGAGCCCAGACTTGAATCCGATTAAACATCTCTGGAGAGATCTGAAAACGGCTGTGCACCGACGCTTCCAATCCAATCTTATGGAACTTGAGAGGTGCTACAAAGGGAATACAGTCATTAGGTCAACACCACTTAGGTCGACATGCATTAGGTCGACAGGGTTACCAGGTCGACATGTACTAGGTCGATAGGTCAAAAGTTTGTCATGAGTTTTTCACATTTTTTTCAAATTGTGGACTTTTTCATACTTTACGATCCACGTGGACTACAATTGGGAACGGTAACCTGTACCGAGCGCAGCGGTAGCAAAGCGGGGCACCTTGCCCGAAGCATGGCGAACAAAGCGAGCCATGCGAGGGGACACGGTGCACTAATTGGGGTTCCCAATCACTTTACGAAGAAAACGACACAAAAAAAGAAAAATAACTCATGTCGACCTTTTAACTTGTCGACCCAGTACATGTTGACCTAATGACCATGTTGACCTAGTGACCCTGTCGACCTAATGCATGTTGACCAATAGTGGTCGACCTAATGACTGTCGACCTTAGTTGGGTCGACCCAACGATCCATACCCCTGCAAAGAGGAATGGGTGAAACTGCCCAAAGATAGGTGTGCCAAGCTTGTGGCATCATATTCGAAAATACTTGAGGCTGTAATTGCTGCCAAAGGTGCATCAACAAAGTACTGAGCAAAGGCTGTGACTACTTATGTACATGTGATTTCTTAGTTTTTTTATTTTTAATAAATTTACAAAAATCTCAAAAAAACTTTTTCCGCGTCATTATGGGGTATTGTGTGTAGAATTTTGA
This sequence comes from Pseudophryne corroboree, assembly GCF_028390025.1. Lineage (NCBI taxonomy): Eukaryota > Metazoa > Chordata > Amphibia > Anura > Myobatrachidae > Pseudophryne > Pseudophryne corroboree. The sequence continues at coordinate 458,627,843 of NC_086445.1, read as the reverse complement.
GGGGAAAAATGAATTTATTCCATATTGGAATAAGGCTGTAACATAACAAAATGTGGAGAAAGTGAAGCGCTATGAATACTTTCCGGATGCACTGTATGTCCCTCTTCAGAAGACCTTGGGGTAAGTGAAGATTAGCAGAAGGGAAACAAGACTGAAGGAAGAATAAGCTGCTGAAAGTATAATAGGAAATGAATACTGCTAGGTGAAAGAGTAATGATTGGTTTTGATATCTAGGAAGTGGTCTTATTATGCACAGACGGAAGATGGTAGTTTACAAATTACAACACCTGCATGTGCTATCGGTGATCTGTGCCCAAAATTGTTGCAGTATGTTTGAAATAAAAGAAACTCTGATCCTACTGTATAGTGAGAACTAAGCAGGTGGCATCAGACCACACTTTGCATTCTGAGTATTGAAATTAGGTGGGAACTAGTTAAGATAGGCCAAGTCACTCCAAGCTGCTTTTTATCTTAGTACTACACATTCCTTATGGACTGTGGTGTGCATTTGTGGAGCCATGTGGACAACATTGCTCTAGAAAGGAGGCTGCCTGGATAGAATCCTGTCATCAGTAATGCCCGACAGGAGAACTGCAAAGCTTAATGGAATGGGGCTGGAGAAGAGTGGTGCCGTCTTCAGCTTACTGAGTGGTTTTCAGTATGAGGCAGTAGATTCGGTATCCGTTCACATGGTCGACCATGTTATGGTCGACAGTCATTAGGTCAACCACTATTGGTTGACATTGACATGGTCGACATGGACACAGACCACACATGAAAATGGTCGACACATGAAAGGTCGACACATGAAAAGGTCGACATGAATTTTTTAACTTTTTTTTCTTTTGGGGAACTTTTCCATACTTTACGATCCACGTGGACTACGATTGGAACGGCAATTTGTGCTGAGCGAAGCGAAGGCACCATGCGAGGGGACGCAGTGCACTAATTGGGGTTCCCAGTCACTTTACGCAAAAAACGACACCAAAAAAAGTTTAAAAAACTCATGTCGACCTTTTCATGTGTCGACCTTTTCATGTGTAGACCATTTTCACGTGTCGACCATGTGTCCATGTCGACCATGTCAATGTCGACCAATAGTGGTCGACCTAATGATTGTCGACCATAACATGGTCGACCATTCATACCGGAACCAGTAGATTCTGCATCAATAATTCAATAGGAGTTGTCAAGTAGGAACAGTCCAACAGCAGTTGCACAGTGTTGGTTTCTTATTGCAGTACCTTGTTGGAAAAGTACATGGTGGTGCTTGATCCTCCCCTTCAGCTACTTGTAATTACTGGGACAGGCCGTTCGTAGAGCTGGTGGCAGTGAGTTTTCCTGAACTGCATGGAACAGTTTAGAATATTTCTCTTATATGTAAAGCTCTTTATGTTAACAATAAACCTTTTTCAATTCTCAGCAAAAAACTATTTCATGTGTTCTTCATGAATTGCATAGTGACATCTACAAAATTAGGCTCAGGTACATATTGTAGGTTTTTTTAGTACTTGAAAAAAGTTTTATTGAGGTTCTGTTTCAGCTGCTGAAAACGTAGATCTGGAAACATTTGTCAAACTATTTGATATGGAAACTGCATATAGGTTAATTATTTGCCGCTTTAATTGAAATCACTCAATGACCTGTAATGTGAACCCACATGCCTTATTAGTGTTACTCTTTGCATGCATGATTTATTGATCATCTTGGCCAGTCATTCACTTGAGGATTGCCCATACCTTTACCGAAATGTTATCAATAAATACATGCTTTGCAACAAAGCAATGTGTATTACGAACCGCACAAATGTATTCACTAATATAAATTTCAAGAAAAATAATTGAAAAATAAAATAATAAAGAATAGCACTTTACACATACATTGCCAGAATGTAAGCTCTTCTGAAAAGAAGATTATTAACCATTATTTTAACCATTCAAGTGCATTTGATCCTGCATTTACTGTAGATGTAATCTGCAGTAATGATATATTTACACCTAACACCAGTCTATGCTACTGCTTCTAGCACAAATTAGGAACCATTGTTCAGCTTCTGCAGTAGATAATTACTGCAGGTTTTTTTTTTTATGTGAAACTGTGCTTTAGATAATTTAAAAACATGTATGTAATTTACAGCATTCAATTTATAACACATTAGTTCTGTCTTCCATTATTGTGTTGAAGGTCTAGCCTTTGATTCTCTACACCATTAATTTACTGAGATTTTATTTGAAACTTATAATTGAATGGATTTATTTTTTCTTTTTATTGATTGTTCTTCGTGACCTTATCCATCTGGCAAGTACACTGAGCATGTACAATGATTTGGCTAAACAATTGATGGAATGCTTTTCAAGATTGCCTGAAGCTCCTCCCTATTCTTTTCCACTCAGTGTTCTTCCAAATAGATGAAAAGTGTAACTGGAATTGACCTTTCTTCAATGCCAGATATTTTAGTGATTACCGATTTCTTAACAGTAAATAAAAACCAGAATAAATAAAGTGGAAGTCATAATAGATATTTGATTAACCATACTTAGCAATGTGAAAACATAGGTATAGTCTACTTTAATGGTGCAAGTCTGAGATTTGTACACATTTTGTTATTTTTGCTGCAGACTCATCATTAGTTGCAGTTTTTTTTTTTTAGAAGCACATACATTTTAATTTGAATCTCAGTTGAATCAAGTTAAATTTTGAGCAACGTTGAGCAACAGCAGGTGTAGTGTCTCCGTCTGAACATGGCCTCTCTGGAAGTAGATAAGTGTCTGAGTATGCAGCCTGCTTACAGTGGCACACTCACAATACTCCTATTACATGCCCACATTCCCTTTAGACCACCTAGCAGACACCACACAGGAACGCCATTGCTTTGCCTCTCCAGTTGTTATACTTGCTTTCTCATACACAATTGCGCATTAGTGCATACACTCAGGATACCTCATACGCCACAGGGTTTTGTAGAATATTTTAGACATGTGCAGTAGCAAATAATCGCTCAACTATACAAACATCAGCATTGCGTGCAGTTTGCGTCAGCCTCTGAGTCAGGCCCAATTCTAAAATAAAACTAAAAACGGCAAATAACACATATCTTATATCACAACTTGATACCTACTGTCATAATAATAGGAAATGTCAAAGGATATGCTAATCTACAGTACTGCACTATAACTAATAGGAAATATGCCCATATAATCTCTGATCCCTTCAGGTGCCTTTGGTTTTACTCTAAACTGTTGCATGGCTGTGAAAGGCGACCTCACTGTCAGAGTGGATGTTGGAGTGCGTTTAGCAGGAGTTACAGTAACCAAGACAGCTCAATATGCTAATATTTTGCAAAGAACAGTGATTAAGCTGAGGTCACCGTGACCAGGATATCACTAAGCAGCTTGTTGCATGAGCAAATTTATCATCCTTCATAGTGTTTCTGATAAATGTATGAGTGCAAGTGTGGTGCCAATCTATGGAATGCTATAGCCCTTAGAACAACAAGGTTAAAGGTTTTGGTTGTTTAAAAATCTTGTTGGGCACATGGCATGGGTGTAGGCATTCCCTTAGAAGGCAAGGCCAATGTAATCACTACTTAATCGAACTAAGTGTTCATCTTTACTTTTTACTGCATGTTGCAGTATTTATTTACTGATGGCAGTGGTATTTTTCAAGAAGACAATGCTCTATCTATGAACTATGTGTGGTTGCCCAGTGGTTCGATGAGCATCTGATAGATTAATATGAACCCAATCAAGCATTTATGGAATATTCTGGAACAGCACCTATTTCACCAACAACCAGGTGACAGTTGAGTAACTTTTTGGTGGAAGAGATGTTCAAAACCTCCCCTGCGTAATTCTAGACATTGGTAGGATCAATAGTGGGTGCACATGGGTCCCAATGCCTTAATATGTGGCTTTATGGTGGTGTTTGCATTTTTGTTTTGACTACTACAGATATATCCTTTTTCATCTTTGCTGTAGTCATGCCAAACAGCCCCTCTTGGCATGACAGTTCATGTGAGAGAATCTTTTAGATTAGTCTGTCATTTGTTTTGCTTCTTTTTTTGCCAAAAATGCATCTTAGTCACAATGCAATGAGACTAGGATGCACAAGAAGACTATGCTGATAAATTTGATCTATGACACTTGTATATCTGTGTGCGACTGAGTCTCTTAATCTGCATATGAAGTGCTACAATGTAGCAGCCGCAGCATTTTTTCCAATACAAGTTCTGTTCTCCTCATACAGACTCAATCACACACAATATACAAGTGTCATATATCAAATTAATTAGCACAGTCTCCTCAGGTGTATTAGTCACACTAAGATGCATTTTTAGTACAAAAAGATGACCGACACTAGCAGAATGCACAGGATCTGGCAGCTCACTCATGCCAGACATCTCGTGCGGCATGGTGTATTGAGGCTAGATGTATGAGGACGCATCTGTACCTTTATTATATTACTTAAGTATATGAACAATGTTATTTTAAAATGATAGACTGGAACTAAAACAAATTTGTAGATATATACATTTCCATAAGCAACTAAGCATTCCAAAAAAAACCCCCCCAAAGCACAGTCTTTGTATTACTTGGTAGAGCAAAACTAACACATTACTTTTATTTTTCTTTCCTAATCCTGTTTACATTCCAGAAGCAAAACAAGTTTTTGATGACTGGCCTCATTTTTAACATAGTAGTATTGTTAAAAAAAAAAAAAAAAAGTGACATATGGCATAAACTACTAACAGGAAAAGGCACTTTGAATTTTAGTGTAGAAAACAAACACTCAAACAGGTTCTCACAGATGGCTTTCTTTGCTTCTGGGAGAGAGGGGAAAAAAGACTTCAATAACGCCTGGAAACACAATCTTTTTAGTTTTTTAATCCAGATTCACTGAACAATTATCTAGTCAAACAAATTGAATTCTTAAAAAATATAAAGTGTATAATTTAATTTAAACATTCCATGTTTAATTACACGTGTATGTCAGGAAGTCTAAAAATCTAATTTTGCAGTGTATAGTTTAATTACACATGTGTATGGGATGGGAACGCATTACTGATGGTTGGGATCCCAGCAGTCAGCATCCTGACACCGGGATACCGGCTGTCAGTTTGCCCCCGATGGGGGGGGGAGAGAAATGAAGCCCTTTGCTTGCCACACAGCGGGCTCGCTGCTCTCGCCACAGGTTTTATTCCCACTCTATGGGTGTCGTGGGTACCCACAAGTGGGAAAAGTCCCTGTTAGTCTGCATGCCGACTGTTGGGAGGTGTGGCGGTCGGAATCCCGGAGTCGGTATACTGACCGGCGGTATCCCGACTGCCGGTAACATAACTACATCCCATGTGTATGTCAGAAAGTCCTATAATCTAATTTTGCAGTGCATATAATGAAAGAAAAGTCTAAAGGAAGACATACCTAAAAATGGGTTGTTTTTCAATATTTTGCATTCTATTGTTGCAACTTGCTCCTATTAATAACATTTTGGGTTACAGCTGCCATTTTTGCTGACTGTAGATTTCAGGAGAAAATATACAGAGGTATAAAGTAGCGCTCTTTGTGTGTTTCAATCATCTACATAAAACTTGAATGAGTACAATTATAAAATATTTAATAAAAATTAAAAACAAACAACTTCATATAGCATGTAATATCTCACCATTACAGTGATCAGAAGTGACAATTATATATTCAAATTCAATTGAAAGTTCCCGTTCCTATTTTTGCCTCTGATAATTATATCCATATGGGGATGAGTTGAATGAACCTTATATTTTGTCCAAATGGGTCTGCAGTGGAATTTGATGGTAATCGCTAGAGGAAAAGTTCTTTAAGGGCATGCAAGCTTAATTATTGTCTGACAGATCCTCAATTCTGTGCAGCACTGATGGCATCATCAGCTCCAAATGATGCAGAAGAACAAAAATGGTCCCCAAAGAAACGTCTGACTCCTTAGAAGGAGTGGAGGCTGGTTCAGGATGTCAAGGATAAAAGTCACTGTCCAAAGGGTGATGCAATCTGTACACCAACGCGTTTTGCTGCTTACAGCTTGCAGCTTTTTCAAGGTGGATTTAGCTGGTGGGAGTCTGCACTTGATTATGACACTAGTATTTCACTGCAATAATTAGAAATGCTGATCTAATACTACTAACAGCAGAGTTACAATGGATTCTGGGCTACAGATCACACACTCACACGTACATATAAGAAAGCTATTTGTAAACTTCCAAGAATAAAACAGTAATAGAAGTTAATGTAACTACACCAGATATTGTTGTATCTATTCCAGTGGTTCCCAAACTTTTTTGAATCAAGGCAGTATCAGCTTTTTTGTTCACAGCGACCCTATGATAACCGTTTTTTATTGGTAAATTTGGAAAAATGTATGCCCACCTACCATTCTTAGGTTCATTTATGGGGTGGGTGGTGCACAGTTGTGCTTCAGACTGTCCACATGTCTAATGATTGACAGCCATCAGCACTGGTGTCGCCTATCACTTTGACCATAAGTAATCTGAATTGGTCCTGGACCATCAAACCCTAGGCACTCCTGTAAGAACCTCCCGCCACCACCAGTGTGCCTAGGCACACAGTTTGGGAACCACTGATCTATGCTGAACTAATATATATATATATATATATATATATATATATTCACTGTTTAAGATTATAAAATTGATGATATTTTTTCAAATTATTCTAAAAGTTACTATTTCATAAATATATACTGTATATATGTTACTTACATGTCTACACTCATATCAATAGTGGTTTTAAATCTTTGTGTGAGGCTCTTACAAATGTTTTTATTGTACATCACTGTACTAATTCAAAGCGATGCACCCAAGATCTAAAAGATAGACCACATAAAGCTGGGAACTATGTACATAACAATCGCAGGATAGAAAGAGTCATACAAATGGCACATTGCTAATAAAAAAATAGCTTCATTAGGAATGTCTGAGGGTTGGTCTTTTTTACTAATCTAAAGTAGAACAAAATCAATGTGCCAATCATTTCCTAACCTCCTGTAGATTCTGTCTATGACAGTTTATTACAAAAGTGTGTTTTCCTCAATTTAGATGGAAATTTTTAAATAATGGGGAGAAAAGAGGGCGGAAACAGCCTGTTACTGGTTTTGTTTTTTCATGTTTTGTTTACACACAGCAGGCACCGAGAAGAAAAGTGACAAGCATTGTTACACTTATAAAAATTGCTACTAGTCCCCCACAGACGTCCATTATGTCTCCAAGGTCTGTGATTTATAATGTAAAAGCTTAATCAAAAGAAATTCTGGCTGTGCCCAGTCAGGGATGGGCAGACCAGTCAATTTAACTTTATGTTAAAATAAGAAAATAATTGGACAAAATGTATTTGAAATAGAAATCTGAAATGGCTTGTTGGCAATTTATTTCGCACAAATACAGTGGTAAATAGATGTTTGAAAGCATTTTTCTTGGAAATGAATTACAACTAAAAGCACAGTGCCAAAAGTTTAGTCAGTTAAAGTTCTAGAGTTCTGCTAACTGTTTGTGGTGATTTCATGTAGGCCCCCAATTACACAGCAAATGGGTTACATATTATACATAGTTTAAGTCAAAAGTGAGGGCATAATCTAAAGTCAATAACATAACATATGAAAATATAAGTATTCATTATATTGACATCTCAGTGCAGGTATATAATGGGTTGATCTGGCTAGGCTGATACGTCTAACTACCAGGAACTATGAGATAATTTGTCACCTAGTGGGGAAAGTGTACATCTTCTAAGAACCCCTGCAATGAGCCAGATCCTGTGCTTCAGGGGAGCTTTCTGACTCCTAGTCAAGCCTTAAGACTCCATCCTAGAGAGTTTGCTTGCCAGTCACAGAGCAAAGGCTTTTACAATTGTATCTATACAGTCACCACCTGTCTTAACATTAGTATTAAGTAAATCTCCAGTTTTATAAAAATAATAATTATGATAATCTGTTTCTATTAACATGTATATTTATAGAGACTGTAGCATTTACAGAAACCATGGGACTTATTTCTCATATTAAATATCTGCATAGGGCAATGTGAAATATCTATGAAAAGGAAACCGATGGTCATTCCATCAAGGGTATTTTTACCAGTGTTCTCCCCATATATTTCTTAAAGCCTGCAAACATTATATGGACCCCATGAACCAGGGATGGTGTGGGGGGTGGATCCTGGACGGAATCCTATCACAGCAGGTAATCAGCAGTCCAACGTGCACAATCCCTTGGAGCTGGTATCTCAGTTACTGTTTGATGGGCTCTATGTAGGAGAGGGGAAGGCTGTGAGTCTATACTGTTTGCCTCCAGTGCAGGGTAGACCAGGATCGCAGTAGAGGGCGTGGCCAGGATCCTTATTTCCTTTCGTCAAGGGAAGCTCGGTGCAACCAGCATTTCTGTTGCTCACGGCACCCTCTGCTGGTTGACTCCAGTTTAATCTGTGAGTCAGGTCGGCCCTAGGTGCCGCAGCCACTCTGTGTGACCATAGTATTACTGAAATGATTGATTATCAAAGGATCTGGGACCACTGCTGTGTGTTTGTATGCAGTTGCTTGGATACGTGTGGTCGCCGGATCTCCATTTACAGCAGACTACAGCATTAGCAAATTTTCGCAGATCCGCTGTGTACAGGATTGCAGCTGGGAATACATTAGTGTCCATCTCTGAATCAGGCCCAATGTGTCTATTTTTGGGGGTTAATCTGAGGCATTGTGACTACTTTATGTCAAATTAAATCCCATTTAAGAAATGTGGCATTGGGTTTTTAAATATATTTTATGTGCAAAGCAACTCTGTTATTTTGGTACACTACCTTTTAAGGAAGATATTGTTAGGATGATAATAGATCTGATTAAAGTAAGCTAAGAGTAAGCAAACAGAAAAACCATCTTAGTGGTATTGGAATATGTTATGTAAGGGTGAGTGTGGGATATTAATAGGAGTTTTACTCCTTACAGGAAAGTCAGGGGATTTGGTATTGATTAGCACATGCACATTTCTATGTAAGGCAGACACAGTAAGCAGATGCATGTAATGTTGGCTGATTGTTTAACGTAAATCATGGAATGTTTAGAGTCTACCAGACATTTCAAGCCAAAGTCAACAAGTATTTTGATAACATAATGGAAGAAATGTCTCTGCATGTTAGAGTTACTGTAGCTAGTAGATGTCTATCAATGTGTAGTCAGTCTACCCCAAATCCTAATACAGCATGTTTTATTATACAAAGTAACTTTATCAGAGCAACTTTAGCTCACATGGACATCAATGTGGAGTCGGTAGACTCACCTTTGGGGCTTTGCTAAGACCACATCTTTCCTCTGCTACCTTTCTGGATCCCATTTGTACTGGTTTCAAGAACATTACCATCCAGTATACTCTGACTGGAAAATTGTGTGGCAAATCACCACAATACCCTCCATCTCCATGCCCCTATGTGAACTTTTGGATAATGTGGAACCATTTTTCCATATGAGAGTTACTGTACATAAGGATGAGCACCCCTAAGATGTTTTTATTTACTTCCTGTGACCAAATGCAACTATAACTAACACTAATAAGTCTATAGTCCGCTACCTTGAAAAACCATTCAGGGGCAAATATAGGATTCATAGAGTGGGTTTCAAAATGCTTGATTTAGAGTGATCGTTGTTAGCCCATGAAGTGACCATAATTATCACATACCAATTACATAATACTTCAGGTACTGTATATACAAAGCCAATGATCACAGTAAGCTGTTAAGGGCCTTACAGACTGGGTGACATGCCGCCGAGCTGACTGATCGCCGATACGGCAGACGGGCAACCCGGCGGCGGGGGGGAGGTGATGGGGGAAGTGAAGTTCCTTCCCTCCCCCCGTCACCTGGCGCCATAGCAATGCATGCTAATATGGAAAATCTTGTCCATATTGGCCTGCATGCATATCGTGCATGTTCATATCGTGCAGTGTTATCTGCCAGTGTGTAGGGCCCTTTAGGTGCAGCAGCAGTAAGGAAGGCCAATCTAAGCTGAATATTGTTTTTCTGGATGTGTCCACCATTCCACAACCTAATTATACTACTTTACAGAGCAGTGGAGCAAGTGGTAAAGTCTGGGGGAGTGGCAGAATAACCTACCATACATCCCGGATATGTATGTACACACTGACCTCCTTATACATTGCATAGTACAGTAAACATGGTCTATAGCAGTATTTACCAAACTAAGTCCCCTAACAGTGCTTGTTTTTCAGATCTCCCAGTTGGTGCACAGATTTTATTCATTACTGGCTGAAACTTAGTAAAAGATCTACAGGTGGTGCTATCCTCTTTTAATAACCCAGATTTTCATCTGGGATGCCATTTTGTGAAATTCTCTACTTTGATAGCGAAGAGCATTAAACATCTTAATGACCTGACTACTGGCTCTCAATCATTCAATCCACATTTCAAATTCCCACTGCTTTCTTTTATTAGTTTCTGCACTTTTTTAACTATAAGTAGAGTAATTTAAACAATATCTCTATTAGCTGCTTTGTCAGGTACATTCTATAAAATGATAGGTCAATGCTGATTGATTGCTATGGGCAACTTCTCCACTGGTCCACTTCCCCATGGTTTTCATTGCTTGATGCATTAAGGCCTCATCTACAATCTACAATGTGCTTAATTGCACTGGTTCATCATCTAAAGACCCCCTGAGATGGCCTGGAAGGAATATTTGGGAGGAATTTTAGATGGAGACAAGACTGACAGGACAATAGACATAACACAGTTACAAGATCTAAGTGCCAAATTCAGACCTGATCGCATGACCGCAGCAGCAAAAATTTTCTCTAATGGGGAAAACCATGTACACTTGCGGGTTAACATGTGCAGAGAGAGTTAGGTTTGGGTGGGGTGTGTTCAATCAAATCTAAAAGTACAGTTTAAAAATAAAGCAGCCAGTATTTACCCTGCACAGAAACAAAATAACCAACCCAAATCTAACTCTGCACGTGTTATATCTGCCCTACTTATGGTGCAACATGGTTTTGCCCATTAGAGAAAGATTTTGCTGCTGCAATCAGGTCTAAATTAGGCCCTATATGCATTAAAATTAAAGAGAACCGATATACTGTAAGTTGCTATATAGATGCCCATGATATAAGTTCCTGCTGAAGGAGCTGTCATATGGAGTGCTCTATTCGTCATACGTGTCCAAAACTCATGCCATTGTGGAGGATCAGTAGATCCATGATAAAAAGTCTTTTTAACATTTAAATGTTTCCTCTTCCATTAAATGTTTCAGTAGCTACTGTACCTATCACCAGAACAACTTGATCAGACACATCACCTCTGCAGCTACCTGTCTAACTGCAGCCTCCTAGAGAAAGCCCCCCCACCCCACACTTCAGGCCATTACTTCTAATATTTGGAACACCTATCACATGGAAATCATGACTAGTATTATCGAAACGCTTTAATTCCTTGGGAACCATGGGTCTCATTTAATCATTTTCAGCGGCCTCTAATTTGATTGGTTGTCCATTGCATAACCTATATTCATGTTATATCATCTACTGTACTTCTTTTTCCATATATACTCCTATCCTCCTTTATCTCATCCCCTTGGTCGTCCACCCTCCCCGCATCCCCTCCCTGTTACCCTATATTGTGTAAATAATGTTAGTGACATATTTTGCCCTCTTCATTTTGAGACTTTGTACTGTATGTTTGTATACTTTGACTGTGCCTGTTCTCCCTTTCTTCTGCTGCCACCTTGTCTATTGATATTCAATACAAATATATATAAGATGTACTGAAAGTCACTTTAACTTTATCAGTCGTTCATCTTCTCCATCTGGTCTTAAATTGAAAAGAAATGACTTACATTACTATTTTGTCATGTTCTTTGAACTTTTTTACTTTTATTTTTATAAACACATTTCCTTTTGATTTAAAACTTATTTTTTTCTGAGCCAGGCCAATAGCACACAGCAGGATATAACTGAAATTCCACTTGTAAGAAGGACTTTAATATGACACCTCCTCACTCAGTGATTCTGATTTATGTACTATTTCTCACTTGTGGATTAAAGATGATATCTTGTAGCCAAAATATTATCAATACTTTCTGAACTTTTGCATCTGTTGCCAAATTATTTAAATAAAATTGGAACAGACCCAACTATAAAAAAAAAGCGAAAAAGTACAATAAAAACCCCAACTAAAATGAAAAGAACATAGGGAAGAAAGAAAACGTGTATGATTTTGCCTTTTGACTAGTTTCTCTGCTCTTTGATTGTTACATAGACCTTTATGTGACAAATGTTTTCCGAAAATGTATAAGCTAACATTAATTCCAGATGTATCAATGGAAAATATTTAGTCATATTAAACAATGGTGTTTTTATTGATACATCTGGTGTTGTTTTTGTTGTAATCTTGCTCGAGGGAATGATTTCCATATATTCATTTGAGAAAGATTGGCTTGTACCAAGGTAATTGATTTAAGTTGTTTATGTCTTCAATAATTTGCTGCAAAGACTTTCTAATACATTAACAAATACAACTAATGGGAAATCAACTGTTGTACTTAAACATACTGATGCAATTTCTATATTGATATAAGTGTTTAGAACTGTTTTGTGACCCTTATTGCCTTTTCTGTGGACTTTATTTACTTAGATAACCTCTGTTGACTTCATAGTATGAAATGTTTTCTTATGATTCAGCTCCAATAAAGATGATTTATTTATTTTTATTTATAAAGTTATTTAAAAAGTGCACACATATAGAAATAGAATATAGAATAGAACATATAGAATAGAACATATAGAATATATATATATATATATATATATATAATAGAACATATAGCAATAGAATGAGAATATTCCAGTTGCTCGTAACAGTCCGTGCCCAGTGGAGTTTACAATCTATGGGGTATATTCAATTAGGGTCGGATAAATTTCGACATGCATTTGCCGGAATGGATCCGACAACCCCTATTCAATCCCATCTCAATTTGACTTTTAAAAAAGTCGAATTGAGATGAGACCTGTGAGCGGAGGAGAGGGGGAGACCAGCGGGGACAGCCGCGGGCAGACGGAGGAGAGCAGCGCCACAGCAGCACTGCAGAAGGATGTCTCACAGCTGCCCGACCTCTTGTCAATGTCCACCCGGTTCCAGCAAGCGTGACCTCACTTGCTGGAGCTGGGTGGACGCTGCTGTGAGCGGTGCGGCTGTGAGACATCCTGCTGCAGCGCTGTAGCGTTACTCTCCCTTGTATGCCCGCGGCTGTCCTCCGTCTCCCCGCGGCTCACCCCCTCTCCTCCTGTAAGGTCCCTCATCTCAGTCTGACATTTTTTTATGTCGGACTGAGATGGTCGGAAATGGGGCCAAATCCTGTCGAATTTGGCCCCGTTTCCCTCAAAAGTACGTGAAACGGCAGCTATACTGCCTATTCACGTAATATTCGACAAGTCGAATTCCCAGACTTGTCGAAAAAAAAACTGCAGGTATTGAATAGGTCGAATCACGATTCGACCTTAAAAAGTCGAAAACTGCCGTCTTTTCGACAGATGGCAGTTTTCGACCCTAATTGAATATACCGCTATATTCCCTAGAATATGGACACATACAAACTAGGGTTCCTTTTTTAAGCAAGTTAACCTACCAGTATGTTTTTTGGAGTGCGGGAGGAAACCCATTCAAGCACAGAGTGAATGTACAACCTCCACACAGATAGTGTTTTTGTTTAGGAATTGAGTCACTATTGCTAACCACTGTGCTAGCCGTGCTGCCTATAAAAAGATGAGCAAGTTGCACTGGAATTAGATTTTTTTTTTCAGCGGTACAGGCTATTTAAGGGGAGAGGTATCAAGTTTTGGAGAAAGATAAATTGAGAAGAGATAATGTACCAACCAATCAGCTTCTTACTGTTATTTTATAGGCCGTGATAGAAAATGAAATGACAAATTATACTGCAGACCCATATTAAATTCGGCACCAAAACAAGGAATGAGGTACTGTACATATTCCAAGGAAGAGTTCTACATATTTTGTTCATCTTTAGTCCCTGTAGGGCAGTAGTGCAGCTTTAAAGGGTATAAATATGTTTATATATAGTGTTTATATAAGGTTTTTGTACATATATAACAACAATTATTAACTTCTCAGAGCATCTTATTTAATCATATTAAATGATATAATAACATCGTAATAAATAGGCAAAATACAGGGCTGGTGGTAGGGTTTCTGGCGCCCCCCTGTAAACTATAAATTTGCACCCTCCCATACTTTACAAAAGGACAGTGTACGCCCGCAGTGCGTATCAAAAAGGGGTTTGGTCGCACAAGGAAATAGCGTGGCCGACAAAGGAAGTAGGTGACGAAGAGGCAGAGTGTGACAGCGAGATAGTGGGTAACTGGGAAGGCAGTTGGTGACATAGAGTCAGTGGGTGACAGAGGCAATAGGTGACAGAAAGGCAGGGGTAACAGGGAAAGACAGATGATGACATGGAGATAGTGAGTGACATGGAGGCAGTGGGTGACATGTGGTCTTTTTACTGTATATTCCTGTTCTCTCTGCCTGCAGCTGTCAGCAAAACGCACGACCCCCCATCGTCAGTAGCGATACTGCCCCCCCCCCCTCATTGGCAGCACCCGCAACTAGCAAGAAACCCCACCTACATCACCGTAAACTCACTACCCATTAATCAAAAACCGAAAACCCTTCCCACTAATTGCTTACCTAAGGCTGAAGTCTGTGGTGTTATCTTAGAAGGGTGGTGCTTGATATGTTGGCTGTCGGGATCCCGACGCCGGAATCCCGACAGCCGGCATACCGACAACTATTTTCCCTCTTGGGGTGTCCACGACACCCCTGGAGGGAGAAAAAATTGCGCCACTGTGTGCACAGTGTGGCGAGTGCAGCGAGCCCGCAAGGGGCTCTTTTGTGCTCATCCTGCTGCCGGTATAACGGCGATCGGGATCCCAGCACTGGTATGCTGGGCTCCAGGATCCCGAGCGCCGGCATACCGTAGTAGACCCATCTCAGAGACCCAGTCATTTATGCAGCAGCTGCAGGGGTTAGAGTTCTGTGCTGATAGGACACACTGGGGGTAATTCCAAGTTGATCGCAGCAGGAAATTTTTTAGCAGTTGGGCAAAACCATGTGCACTGCAGGGGGGGGGGGCAGATATAACATTTGCAGAGAGTTAGATTTGGGTGGGTTATTTTGTTTCTGTGCAGGGTAAATACTGGCTGCTTTATTTTTACACTGCAAATTAGATTGCAGATTGAACTCACCACACCCAAATCTAACTCTCTCTGCAAATGTTATATCTGCCTCCCCTGCAGTGCACATGGTTTTGCCCAACTGCTAACAAAGTTCCTGCTGCGATCAACTCAGAATTACCCCCACTGTGTATTACAAAATTATGTAAGATACCTTTTATTATATCTTTGGGAGTGCTGAGTGGTGTCACTTTTTCATTATCTGCACGTATTTAAGGGTTTTTGGTGAAGGCTCTTTTTGTGATATTACTGGCTGCAACCCATTTCTAAGCGCGGTCCAGATCTTATCATTTTCAGGACAAACTGACTGCAGGGACAGAATACAGCAGCCGCAGGGGAAAGGCTGCGTGAACGGATCCCTGGCTGAAGGGGAGAAAGGATTGTAGGGGCAGAATACAGCGGACGCAGGAGAGAGGCTGCGTGGACTGATCCCTGGCTGAAGGGGGCAAAAGGGCTGCGGGGACAGAATACAGCGGCTGCGGGGGAAGGCTGCGGGGACAGATTCCTGGGTGAAGGGGAGAAAGGTCTGCAGAATGGCTGCTGGAACATAGGTAAGATGCTGCGGGTATGGCTGCAAGGCATATGGGGGAAGAGGACTGCGGGGACAGGACACAGGATGTGGGGATGGATGCAGGAGGTCCTGCTGAGAAATGATAGCATCAGCTGGCACTGGGGATTGGCTGTGAGGGACAAGACCCATGAGAGAGGTAGCCCCACAGCGCAGCCATTCCAACTGCCAGTGAAATCCTCTCCTGTCACCGCAGCCTGGGTATGTTTTAAGCAACATTTGAAAAAATAAATGACTGAAAATGAGAGGGGAGGCATGTGACTGGGTGCCCCGACACCGAAATCCACAACTGCCAGCGCACGCACGCACGCACGCGCGCGCACACACACACACACTCTAACAACACACACATACAAATACAGACATACATACATACATACATACACACACTTTCTCTCATGCTTTTTCCATTCACTTACCGCAGTCTGGCTGGCTGGATCTTCTGCAGTAGCCTGGTCCCGCTTAGCTCCACCCTTCCATCCATGTAGCTCCGCCCCTCCATCAGTGTAGCTCCACTGTCACAGGGGAGGGGAGAGGTTTCAGCAGCAGCAGGGGGGACAGGGCGGCGCAGCAGAGGGGATGCAGAGCTGGGAAAGAACATCTCCAGCCTGGTGCCTACCTGCTCTGCATCCCTTTGCTGAGCGGGTTGCGCCGGGCCTGGCAAAATAGATGTGTTAGCTAACACACATCGGATGAGGGCACATACATGAATGTATGGGGCTCCTTTTAAAATAATATCTAACTGAGCCACAAGGGTTAAAAAAAAGTGTCTTGAAAAAAATGAGGTATGTGTCCATGGAATTCTAAAATCAATCAGACGCAGACTAAGGGGAAGATGTACTAAGGAGTGAAAAGAGTAGAGAAGTGAGCCAGTGGAGAATCAGCACTGAAGTAACATTTATAATTTGCATACTATAAAATTATATAGAGCAGCTGATTG
Source organism: Pseudophryne corroboree (assembly GCF_028390025.1). Taxonomy (NCBI): domain Eukaryota; kingdom Metazoa; phylum Chordata; class Amphibia; order Anura; family Myobatrachidae; genus Pseudophryne; species Pseudophryne corroboree. The sequence goes on along the minus strand of NC_086445.1, from coordinate 458,611,050 downwards.
GTTGCCATGGGCAACATTTCCTCTGGGTCATTTCTCCACTCTTAACCCTGCTTAGTACATATACCCCTGAATGCTGGGTACACACAGGGCGATATATCGGGCATTTGAACTGCTGGGCGATATATCGATAGTGGGTCAGCGGGTGTATACAAATGATATGTCTGTGAACGACATTGTTCATCAACATCATGTTGGCTGTGCAGCACAGCTAATGGTCTATATATCTACAAATATATTGGTACATCTGGCTGTGTGACCCATGTGTACACCTCTTCTATACATGTACTTTCAGGAGACAGATTTTTTTTTTTTATTAGAACCAAAACAAAGATGCAGCCTTTACTTATGCCTTCAAGACTATGGGGGTAATTCTGAGTTGATCGCAGCAGCAAGTTTGTTAGCAATTGGGCAAAACCATGTGCACTGCAGGGGGGGGGGGGGGCAGATATAACATGTGCAGAGAGAGTTAGATTTGGGTGGGTTATTTTGTTTCTGTGCAGGGTAAATACAGGGTAGATTTCAGTTTGAATACACCCAACCCAAATATAACTCTCTCTGCACGTTATATCTGCCCCTCCTGCAGTGCACATGGTTTTGCCCAACTGCTAACAAAATTGCTGCTGCGATCAACTCAGAATTAGGCCCTTTAATCCACCATTTATGGTAATTCACTGGTAAGTGTTCCACTGTCATTTTCTTTTCCATATACAAACGTTATGACCACATTTTTTTTAAATTAATGTGCTGCATTTCATTTGACTTTCTCTGGCCCTCATTCCGAGTTGTTCGCTCGCTAGCTGCTTTTAGCAGCATTGCACACGCTAAGCCGCCGCCTACTGGGAGTGAATCTTAGCTTTGCAGAATTGCGAACGAAAGATTCGCATAATTGCGAATAGAAATTTCTTTGCAGTTTCTGAGTACCTCGGGACTTACTCTGCCACTGCGATCAGTTCAGTCAGTTTAGTTCCTGGTTTGACGTCACAAACACACCCAGTGTTCGCCCAGACACTCCCCCGTTTCTCCAGACACTCCTGCGTTTTTCCCAGAAACGGCAGCGTTTTTTCGCACACGCCCAGAAAACGGCCAGTTTCCGCCCAGAAACACCCACTTCCTGTCAATCACAGTACGATCACCAGAACGATGAAAAATCCTCATTATGCATGAGTAAAATACCTAACTTTTGTGTAAAATAACTATGCGCATGCGCTCTGCGAACCTTGCGCATGTGCAGTAAGCGACTAATCGCAATATAGCGAAACTCGGCAACGAGCGAACAACTCGGAATGAGGGCCTCTGTTCATTAAAATTCATGCAATAATGTTGCATCATATTTGACGAAATTTGTGAATGAGATGTTTGTCTAGGAAGATCTTTTTTAATTAACACAAGAGGTTAATGTTTTAGGAAGAGTGCCGGGATGTCAGTGTTGCTCCATAGTTTGGCAAAATGGAGACTTGAGAGCAGGGAAAAGGGATTAAAGTTACGCTGAGTATTTTTTTCCATAGTAAGCTACTTTGTAACTAATCTCCTGTTTCAAAAAGAGCACAAAATAAATTAAATTATGAAAAAGGAGCCTGGAAACAACTCATTTTCTGCTATGAATTTCCTCTTTTCACCACAAACGTTTATAGTTTCTCCTTCATCATCTTTAGCTTCAATGCGTAACATCTGGTTATTCCTTTACTTCCAAATGTCAGAATATTGTTTTATTTAATGTAGCTAAAACCAGGTGCAATATAAATAAATCTCCTCTGGGTAGTAGTCCAACAACCCTCATGTTTTAATTTGTTACAGAGATATGTCCTGGAATGATCTGCATAGTTTGTTTGTACTGCCTTATCTGTTCATTCAGCCAAAACATTTATTATTTTGATGATGTAGCTGCCTTGCAAACATGCATAAATTGGGTAAAAATTAGACACAAATGGAAACAGATTGCATTTCGACCAACTCTGCTATACATGGTAGTGTTTATAGATGTTCTTAATGTTTACACAGAATGTATGTATTAAAACAGCATATACTGTAAAACATACTACTGGCACATGTTGTAAATGTTTAAGATGAGTTGCATCTATTCTTAAAAAGTTTGTGTTACGTGCAGGGCCGACCTGGCCCACAGGGGTACAGGAGAAACCACCGGTGGGCCCCACTGTCTGGGGCCCTACCCCCTCTTCTGGGGAGCAGATTTTGCACTTGGATTACACATTATACATGTTATATTGTACTGCACAGGACAATGGTGTACATTCTACAGTGTTATTAATCTAGTACATTATCATGCATGCACTTGCAGTATTTGCTATATATCAAGGTGCCCAGATCATGCATTACTGGTTAGCTAAGCCTCTAAGCATGGGCCCCTATCACTGCATTTCCCCGGTGGGCCCTTCATGCCCCAGTCCGACACTGGTTACGTTGTACTACATGATTGCTGTATGTTGACCAGTCGCACTGCAATGTTCTACAATGTTTTTTGATCTGCACATGCAAATGAGATGCACTGTAGTTGTGCAGATCTGGTCCTGCTATGTCGAAGTATCCTAAAAGCCGCAGCATGTTTGACATACTGCTGGCACCTTGGAGTGGTTATTGGCAGCGTTCCAGAAAATGAGGGCGTGTCTGCCCAATTTTCTGGGGGTGCTGAAGCCAGTGGCTGTGAGGCAGTAATGCTTACAGTACTGAGGTCATGGGTTCGATTCCCACCATGGCCATAACTGTGTGGAGGTTATATATTCTCCCCATGCTTGTATTGGCTTCCTTTGGTTACTCTGCATTTCCTCCCACAATCTCAAAATATTATGACAGGTTAATTGGCTCCTGACATAAATTAACCCTAGTGTGAGTGTGTGTGTGTGTGTGTGTGTGTGTGTGTGTGTGTGTGTGTGTGTGTGTGTGTGTGTGAACATTTGCTTAGGGCAGACTAGATAGGCCAAGTGGTTCTTGTCTTCCATCAAATTCTATGTTTCTAAGGTATGTTTCTATGTCTTTGGATACAGCATCACTTGTCCTTGCAGCATGATTTTGCTGGCCATCCTATGCATCGTGAGAGCTACTCAAATGTCTGATGTTCATGCTGTTGATCCAATGCTATGTCTTTGGACCACCAGAATAAAGAACCAATGGCTATTCACCATAAGGGAAATACCAGCCCCATAATTAAGCAAAGGTACACCAACAATATAGAGGAGTGTAGATCATAGGTTAGTAGTAATTGTGTGATCAATATATAAAATGGGGCTGATGCTGAGTTGAAAACAAGGGTTTGGTATGATTTACCGCCGCTCGGCATGCCGAATGTCATTATGCTGACATCAGCATCCTGATCGGTGGAATACCGGAAGGGGGGTGAGTGCAATTAAGCCCTTTGAGGGCTCGCTGCACTTGCTATGCTCGCTTAGCTTGCCACATGCTCCATTCTCCCTCTATGGGTGTCATGGACACCCATAGAGGGGGAATCACCTACCTCGCCGGTATACTGGCGGCGGTATGATGCCCCCGTCGTGATCCCGGCGTCTGTATTGTAACCGCATACCGAATACAAGTCCATTTGCAGAGAATATATTGCATGTTATATGCACCACCTCTCTGGCTGAGAACATCAAGTCTGCCCCTGGGCCTAACCATCAAGATGAACAGGAAACTGTGGGGGAAGAGCACCAGGACCAGGATCAGCAGGGACATCCCCATTGCTTCTGAGTATGCCCCCCACATTCTCCTACCCACCCGTACTAAGATCTAATCAAAATGTTATCCCAATCCTACTTCTGCCGCTAATTACCTGCTATTGTGTGTTTTTTTTTTCCTTCAATAGCTCGCTTCCACCCCACCATGTGTTTTTCCTGTAATGTTTACCTCCACTGATTGCACACCTTTCCATTGTGCCCTACATGCAGGATACATCATACTACTACATAAGCGTCAGTTTTTCCCATATATGAACTTGGCCCTTGTATGGCTCACCTCCCACAGTGTAACCTTCAAAGTGCACCCAACATGGCTGCCCCATATGGTACACTTGTGGATGGGATGAAAAATACATGGACCTTGTGGTTTTGTTGGAACCCTACTCTAAACTGTAGGACTCTGAAATCACCCCCATTTTGTGTCATCTCTTCTAGGGGTAGACTATTCCACCCTGGGTAATCCTACGCTGAGCGCCCAAGATGGCTGCCGCACTTGGTACCTGTGAGGGTGGAATACACAACCCTTGGAAGTTATTACCCAAAATGCCTACACCAATCCTGCATTATGCTTTCTGTGTGCTTAAGGTTTTCTTTTATGTCTGTGTGGCTTATCTATTCTTGTATTACTTAAATCCTCTGTATCATGTGTATTGTTTTTGATGTCTGTAAAGCGCCTTGAGTCCTGTTGGAGAAAGAGCGCTATATAAATAAAATTATTATTATTATTATTATTATTATTATGTTTCCACTCTGCATATTCTCTGGAACCAAGATTACACAGCTTTAGGCAATGCAGAGTTAAATGCATCACTACTTGTGACCGGGTTATAACAGGGCTAAGTTCAGTGAGAGTATATTAATGGGACATTAGGCATAAATGTACATACAGTACGCTGTTTACAGATGGATCTTTTGCATCTAGTACAGGTGCAAGTGGGCAGGGATGATGATGATGATGATGATGTCTATGAAACCAAGAATACGGTAAGAGAGGTTTAGCCACACTTAGCTGCATACAGCTCTGCATACAGTATATGCAATGTGGGAGCTATTACAGCCAGCTTGCATTCTCCTCAACATCAAACCCTCTAAGTAGAAAAATGTCAAATGTCCAAGAAAGTATAAAAGTCTGCTTGTAACAATCCAAGTGCAACAGGATAGTGTCTGCATTTCTTACACATGGATGTTTGTGATTTCATTACAGATCACTAAATTGACCTCAATTATTTATTATTTATGAAGCATGCACATATTCTGCAGTGTTGTACAGAGAATATTCAGCTATTCACAGAAGTCCCTGCCCCAGTGAAGCTAGCAATCTAGAATCCCAACCATTTACACACACACATATACACTTGTCCTTTGTACTTTGCTCCGGGCACTGATAACCCAGTAGCAACCCTGAATGGCTGTCTAGCTGAACTACAGGAGTGGATGAGCGCCAGTTGGCTGCGACTGAACCCGGATAAAACAGAGGTCCTTATAATACGACCGCAACATCAAAGGACAAGACTGCAGCATAGCCAACCAACTGGACTTACACTCTGGGATTCAGAATTACAGACCAGTGATCATGTGCGGAATCTTGGCGTTGTCCTGGATGATGGCTTGACACTTAAACATCAGATATCAGCCACAATCAAATCCTCATTCTTTCACCTGAGGAACATAGCCAGAATCAAGCACCTAATTCCCTCAGATGATATGCCAAAAGTCATACATGCATTTGTATCATCTCGATTAGACTACTGTAATGCCCTCTACCTTGGTCTACCAGCAAAAGAATTGCAACGCTTACAGCTGGTGCAAAACACAGCTGCCAGGCTGTTAACCAACCAGCCCCGTTCCAGCCACATAACACCCATCCTCTACTCCCTTCACTGGCTGCCTGTAAGATGGCGAATCCTCTTCAAGATTGGCTTACTGAGTTTCAAAGCATTACATGACCAAGGCCCAAGGTACCTGAAACAGCTTCTGATCCCATACTGCCCCACTCGATTACTGCGATCTGTAGATGAAGGACTTTTAGCAGTACCTAGAATCTACCGTAATTCATCTGGGGGTCGAGCTTTTAGTCATGCGGCTCCGACTCTATGGAACTCACTTCCCAGCACAGTGCGAGAGGCCCCAACTATAGAATCCTTCAAAAGTAGACTCAAGACTTTCCTGTTTACTCAAGCATTTCCATAGTGTCTCTTTTAGTATCTTCATGCTTCTGTATTTTATGAAAAATGTACTTCATTATTTTTCTGTACTATATTATGCTGTGTATCTGTTAAGCGCCTTGAGTCCTATTGGAGAAAGAGCGCTATATAAATAAAATTATTATTATTATTATTATTACACCAGGGTTAATTGTTTGTCAGAAGCCAATTAACCTACAAGTATGTTTATGTAGTGTTCGTGGATACATACACACTCCACACAGAATGGGCCTTGGCAGATACTGAACCCAAGACATCTATACTGTGAGGCAGCAAACTAACTATTGTGTATCCTAATATCTCAATGGAATCTCAAAATGGAACATACGTTTATTGTATGGTATGTTACAAGATTTTGAAATGTTAAAATATAATTTCAACCCAAATTAATGTGTACAAATTTGAGTGAGTATGCAGACATTCATGGAAGTGGAGAGCAATGATGGGCTAGGGTGGCATGGTCAAACCTTGAATGGGTGGCCAACCACCAGAAAAAGTATGAATGAAAATTACTACAGTATGTGCACACAATTGCACACCAAGGAGCAGGACATTCTTCTTCTTGCACAGTGGGCCAGGTGCCCTTTAACAAGCCCAGGTAATAGTATTCATTACAGCCAGATTAAGGGGGGGGGGGGTGCAGGGGATACTGTACCATGCCCCCCCCTCCACCTTCATTGTGCCCCTGGCTGGAGCACATTGACATCACTAGCTCTCCCTCTTGTGCAGCAGAACCAGGCAGACAGAATGCAAGTAGGACAAGGGGCCTAATTCAGATCTGATCTCAGCAGAAAATTTGTTAGCAGCTGGGCAAAACCATGTGCACTGCAGGGGGGCAGATATATCATATGCGGAGAGAGTTAGATTTGGGTGGGGTGTGTTCAATCTAAAATCTAAATTGCAGTGTATAAATAAAGCAGCCAGTATTTACTCTGCACAGAAACAAAATAACCATCCCAAATCTAACTCTCTCTGCAAATGTTATATCTGCCACACCTGCAGTGCACATGGTTTTGCCCAACTACTAACAAATTTGCTGCTGCGATCAGATCTGAATTTGCCCCAATATGCAGTGGAGGTAGAGACACAGGAGTATCAGGTTTCTTGAGCTACCAACAAAGCTTCCTGACCAGAGGAGAGAAGGAGGGAGAAAGCTGTAAGTGACCCAGGGATGCCAGTTTCTCATCCTCCCTGTCTGGATGTCTGGGTCCTGTGTAACCTGTTATCTAATTAGAGCATTCGGGTTTACAGAGAGACTCACAGCATCCTCCCGAGTCCTGTCCCAGTGTGTAAGTAGTACAGGGGTTGCTGCTATTCTTTCATTTGACAAGATAAATTATAGATTTTATTTTTCTATGTGTATGTGTAAGATTGTTTAAGTTGTCTTTGTTCCGCTTCAAGAAAACTTTATAAAATAGTTGTCTGTCAATTAGGTGGATCTATAAACAGTATCCAAGCATTATTAAACTATTAATTTAAATCTAATATACACCATTGGATTAAATTTAATATACATAATCCATACCTCCTAACATGATCCTTTCCAGGAGGGACAAAATGCTCTTTACCCGGGGTTCCCTCTTAATTTTTTTGTTGCAATCACCAGTGTTGAAATATCTTTTTTATCAGTTAAACAGTTCAACACAGGTGATGCCAACCATATATAAGATGTAAGTCCAGGTAGAGTGAATTTTGTCCCTCCTGGAAGAGGTCATGTTGGGAGGTATGCACAATCTAACATACACCACCCATTCCCCTAAGCCCCCCATCTTAAGTGTCCTGCCCCCCCCTATGTTTAATACAGCCCTGTTACTCACACCCCTTCTCTGCACACTTTTTGACATTGGAAACTAGGCTTCCACAGTCCAATTCATTTTCATGCATGTTGTGCAACTTTGCACCCATTCAATTTTATTTGGTTGGGATGTCCCATAGCAAAATCTAGCCATTATCTATTTATCTTACTTATTTATCTTTCTTATGCCGTTGAATGACACTGTTATCTTTCCTACTCCTCTAAGGTGATTCAGTGGAGGGAAGTTTTCCTTTCATCTTACCAATGGCGTTCAGTAGACTTTGTGTTTTCAGATTGAATGAGAAATCTAGAGTGCTCAAGACTGAAGACAGGATCACTTGAGTACAAGGAAATATTATACTAGTAAGTGAGAATGTCTCGGAGTGGAAACATTTTTCATTTTGACCTGATGGATTTAACTACTCTGTAGCCTGTGTCCTATTAATATTTAAACATTCCCACAATTGAACATACAGTATATATCATTTCTTATCCACTAATCTATTAAGAGTTACCTCATCCTCAGAAATGAGGCTCTTGCTATGATCTTCCATTTTGGAAATGACTCATGTATCCCTATTATAACCCAGCATCCTCAGATTTCTGACAAAAATTGGCAGCGATACTTCTGCTGCAAGATTGGGTTTCTTAAGCATAAGTGACTCACACAGCAGATAACAGAGAAGTGGAGATATAAACCATTTAAATAATTTAAAACGGTACTGAATACTGTATGTTATGTATGGCAGTACTGGATTAGCTTTGAAACTGATGTTTAATCTGGGGGCCGCTAAACTAACACGTAACCAAGACTGCAGCTCACGAAGAGTAATCCATTAGGTTACAGTGACCAATATCTATACAAAACAGCATATCACTGCTCCTTAAAATATTTTCTCTTAACTGGCCCCATTTTCATCATAAACAGCACACAATATTTAAGAGTATTCTATAAACACCTGCTAAATGTAACAATGGTACTATATAATAGTGAATAAATCACATTATGCAACATGGTAACCTTTAGTCCCATAAAAATAACATAATTACAGACACTGATATTATTTTAGTCTAGAGAGACTAGCAATATACTGCAATGTGAAGTTTAGCTGGACCATTCTAGCAATAAAAAAATGAAAAACTAGTACAATTTCCAAGCAAACTCCAGGAATTAACATGGGACCTGAACCTAGCCTTTGAAGCATTATAAGGAATGATTTTTGTATTTTTTTTGAAGTAGGGAAATATAAAGAGGAGAACATACGGTTCCTATCTGTGCAGCACGGCAACTGATTAAAAATGCTAACAACCAAGATTGTCCAACAACCAGAAGCTCCCATGAGACTCATTCACACAGATGGTGATTAGTTTACGATGGGCAGAACAATCGCTAGAACCATGTTGCAGTAACACCCACAGACTATCTGTCACATTCCCTAGAGGCCAATAAAAGCTGTTTGCTTCATACATTTAACTTCCACCATAAGCTTTACAGGCATCTCTGATACAGTTTTAATCACTTTCTTCATAAACCTAAATATTCCCTTTAGCTGATCCATGTTTGCATTTTGAATTTCTCTATGCCTGTTCTGCAAGTGATTAGTCTTGGAACTATAGAGTCAGGGAGCTTTATTAATGTTTCACAACAGAAGTCTTGCACAGATGGAGACATTTGCGCTACTATGTCTGCAAGGGTTCCAACAAACACTCCTGTGGCTTTAACCTCATGTAATCCATCAGAGCTCCCAACGGAAATGAAGGATCAATACTTTCGAATAGTGAATGGCTGAACACTTGCATTACTAATTGTTTCTCTGCAGTACACTATTACAATACGTTTTCTTCTTTTTTAACATTTATGGATAGGTAATGTTTGAATTAATTTTCTATACCTCATTAGCCACTTTACTGCAGTCATTTGATTTGAAAGGATCTGAAATTGGAGATTCCATTGTTTTCTGACATTACTGTGCACATGTAGGGAATGTATTCATGATAAATAGGACTGGGCAGACCCAGCCTGGCCATTAAAGAGGAAAGTACCTTTTATAGCTAATATCTATACTGTATTAAGAATACTATATATGTACTGTAGATGATAAAATGTGCTTTACATAAAACAGGTTTTTTTTTTACGATGGCCCTTGGAGCTTTATTTTATAGTAAACTCTTTACACTCCTCTCTGATACTGTAGCCAGGGTATCTAATGGACTCCGATGTCATTGGTTCAATATAACATCACTTAACATAGGTGGCCAAACAAGATGCAGAGGCTAAGGCAGTGGTTCCCAAACTTTGTGCCGTGGCACCCTAGGGTGCCTCGGGACACTTGCAGGGGTGCCTTGGGTTGGTGATCCAGAACCAATTCAAATTCTGCATGGTCAATGTAAAAAGCAAAACCAGTGTTAATGGCTGCCAATTATAAAATATATTGACATTCAGAAGCAAATCTTGTCCCTCACCACATAAGTTACCCTAAGGATGACATATAAAGACAATTTACTTAATTTAATATTTCTTTCTAAATTTTTCAATAAGAAACAATTGGCTTAGGGGTGCAGTGAAAAAATTCTGATACTCTAGGGTGCCGTGATTCAAAAAAGTTTGGGAACCACTGGGCTAAGGTAAAAGCAAACTGTTCACTCAACCCCATGTGTTTAGCTACCTCTATTCAAAATGTTGCACAGAACCTGAGGTCTCATAGACAATAATCTAATATCACAGCCATTCCCCTCTTGTCAGTACTGCCCCCATTTGGTGGCACAGTGAATACTGGAGACACAGCAGGGATATGATATATCGGGTCAATGTCCCACATTTCCCTTATATACTTATCAAATGTCCTACAGTATATACACCTTATATGCCTGTAAGATATTCCTCACATGACTCTTATATGCCCATCAGAGGTCCCCACAACTTATATCACTTCTGTCTTCTCCAAAATAAACTTCAGCTGAGCTCTCCTCCTGTATGATATCCACTGGATATCATACAGAGGCAGATCAGAAAAAAAAGGCAGGAGAGCAGACTTTCCCCTATCAACTTCCCTGATTGGATGAATTTCCTCTGTGATAGCCTGCCAGGGTCTCCCCACCTTGGCTATGTCATAACCTACAACACAGCTGTGCGTAAAATCGGTATAAATTAGGGAAAGAGGCGTGACCACGGGTAAAGGGGGCATGGCCCTGCAGCACTCCGATAGGAATCAATAGGATTGGGATATGCAGAAACTTGGTACAAAGCAACAGTGGTTTCTAAAATAAACTACAAAGAATTAATTCGGGTAACAGTGCTGAAAATGTACAAAAAAAAATTGTTTGGGGCAGATCCAGAAGGAGTCTGTAAGA